>NC_090390.1:89143413-89418568 GCF_036365525.1 Heterodontus francisci
ATCTGAGATGAGCTTAGATTAGTTACTGAAGTTTTCAATGGGTTTTCCTCACTAGCAAAACGAAAGTTCGAGTTTAGACCCTGATCCTGTCTCTATCCCATTCCCCAAGAGCCAATCTGCTTTGCATTGCTCCATCTGTCAGCTTGGCTCAGTGATAGTGTTCCCCTGCATCCCCCCCATCTCCTCGCACTCCTGCTCCTGCCCCTCACCCTCTCCTCGCACTCCCGCTCCCTCCCCTCGCACTCCCACCCCCTCCCCCGAGCTTAGTGAAGTCAATGCCTCAAGCAGGCACAGATAACCCTGGAGGTGCCCAGCACTGAGCGCTGCTGCAGCCCCAGCTCCACCTCAATCCTAGCCATCAGGGCTTTGGGTATCAGGATAGTTTGAAGCTGACTGGAATGGGACTCTAGTGACTGCTGTAGCCCTCCAGGTCCCTGAATGAGCTGAGCTGCTCAGATATCGATGCTGCAGACTGGCCTCAGGGATCTGATCTTCCATCACCAGTACTGTCATTTTGGAACTAACGCAGCTCTGAGGGATCCTGAAGACTTCACCTTCACAAACCGGGTGCAATGCAAAGAATCAGATCAGTATTTTTATTCGGGACAGCTGATCCTGTTAATTAGGACATTTTCCACAATACAAGAATTAATTCAGTACACCCTTAAGAGGGGAAGAGTTTGTCACATGAGGACAGGATGGGAGGGTTCCTGTGGAGCCTGTAACATTCCTACTGACCTTTAAAACAATTTAACAAATAACTATGTGCAGTGGCTGCCAGTTTCTAATGTTTTATGGCAGACAATTGTCTAAAGAATCTAAACACACATACAAATAAAATCAGGGCCAGCATTTCCCATCTGCTGTTCCCGAAGCCGTGTGTAAGCTGCACTCTACAGGATGCAGGAGAGCAGGGAATGTCAACAGCAAACCCGGTCCTTTCCTAACTAATCTCAACTCTGCCTTTTTACACTAACCCTTCTTCAGACGTAGAAAAAAAGTAATGTATATTTATATAATTCCACTCACACCATCAGGAAGTCCCAAAGCGTTTCATCACCCAATGAATAACCTTTGAAGTGTAGTCACTGTAATATAAGCAAGCTGAGTTGTGCACAGCAAGATCCCACACCCAGCAATGAGACATGACCAGTCACTTTGTTTTTGTTTGAAGGAATTTTATTGGCTGGGACACATGGGAAATCTCCCCTGCTCTTGGAGGAGTGCAATGGAATCTTTTACATTCCCCTGAGAGGGCACCAGGTTTAACATCTCATTCAAAAGACGGCTCCCTCTGCACTGACCCTCTGACAGTGTAGCACTCCCTCAGTACCACTCCTCCGACAATGCAGTGCTCCCTCTGACAGTGTAGCACTCCCTCAGAACTGCTCTCGAGTGTCAGTTTTGAGTTTGTGCTCCAATCCTGTTGAGGGTGCTACTACACTGAGCCAAACCTGATATGGGGACAGCAAATTGTGGGGAGAACCCCCTTGAATTTCAGATGTGCTCTCCCAGCGATGAACTGGCTCCTGATTTCATAGTGTGAGCCTTTAAAGACATATCACTGTACGAGATAATTTTGTTGATTTGCCTACTTGCTGTCCTTGTTTTTAAATGACATCTTCTAGTTTCTGAACACTTCCTCAGTGCAAACACTTTGTCCAAAATGTCATCTGTGGACTGTGGTTTGCTGGGGTTAGAGTCAGAGTCATTTACAACATAGGAGGAGGCCATTCAGCCCATCAAATCCATGTCAGCTCTCCACAGAGCAATCCAGTCAGTCCCACTCACTCACTTAATCCCTGTAGCCCATCCAGTTTCCTTTTGCAGTCAGTGATTGTCTCTGCTTCTACCACCTTTGTGGGCAGAGAGTTCCAGGTCATTACCACCCGCTGTGTAAAAAAGGTCTTCCTCACATTCCCCGCATCTCTTTCCCAAAACCTTATATCCGTGTCTCACAGTCCTTGTACCATTTGTTAATGGAAACAGTTTTTCTTTGTCTAACTTATCTATGCCTGTCATAATCTTGTACACTTCTATTAAATCTCCCCTCAATCTCCTTTGCTCCAGCTTAAACTATATACTATAAATTCATGTTAAAATCATATTCTGGAATCTTGCAGAATTACATCAGGAGTCAGTGAGAGATTTCAAAGAGCTTTGTTCTCTAGGGCTAGTGCCAGGACATGGAACAGGCAGAGTCCAAAAACAAATAGGTCTGTGATAGTCTGTGCTGACAACATCCTCACCAAAATGGCCTTTTGCTATTCCAACCTTCTAGCATTCGATCTTTCCAGTATCAATGATTGAAGGGTTCTTCCCATCAGTCAATATTCTCGCAGTGAGCTCAGTCCCATCTCCTGTACAGGCACCTTATTGTAAACATTACTTAAACACTCAGGGGAGATTACAATGGGTCTTGAACTGAGAGAGTCATTACGTAACAGAAAGAGACCATTTGGTCTATTGAGTCCATGCTGGTCGGCATGTTGAAAGTGGACTTGTAAATTCATAAGAAGTCCACATGGAAGTGTTACCACACTCAATTGCAGCTTTCAGTGCCCTGCCCCAGGTTACAGTAACCTAGCAACCTAAATGTTACCATGGTAATGGAGGTTGCAGGCATATCATTAGCAACCTCCTCCTGTGCTGGTACCTAAATGAAGCTATTTCCAATCAGACCAATGGTTGTACCAAATCGGCAGTCTTGATACCAAACAGGGACCTTGATGAAACTCATTGTGAGGCAGAAAATGGTTCACACTTTGCTGTAGAAGGCGATGTTCTCCCTGCGTGGTTGGGTCCAGTTATTGGCCGCTGGATCAGCGCAGCCGTTCTGGTGAGTGCCCTCCTTGGCACCAGTGTTCACGTTTAATGGCGGTTTGCACTTGTGCCAGTTCTTCAGCAGTTTGTTCATATTCTCACTGTCTGTGATCCCAAAGAGCTTCTCCTGCTCTTCACCAGCCTCTGTGTCATGGGACCTTGGTGGCTGGTAGTGGCTATAACCTCTGACCATCTCATCCTGCATACCCTCAAAAAACTGCTGGATGCAGACCTTGGCAAAACTCTTGGCATGTTCAGTGCATGTCTCCTCAAACATCTTGCGTTCAATGTCAATGTAATGAGACCAATATTTTGTCTTGAGGAAGGCAACTTGGGTGAAGCAAGGTCGCATAGCTCTCACCAGGAAAGCCAAGAAGGTCATTATCAAAATGAAGCACCAACCCAGAGCCTGTGAGGTAACAGCAGAAATAAGCTCATTCACAGCCTCAGCTACAAGTCACACCACCTCCCTCTTCAATCCGGAGAAATACAGCAATCGCTTACTCCAGTCAGCCCGAGGCAGCAGTGACACGGAGTAAAGAACCCTCTACACTGTCCCCATCAAACACCCCCAGGACAGGTACAGTACGGGGGGTTAGATACAGAGTAAAGCTCCCTCTACACTGTCCCCATCAAACACTCCCAGGACAGGTACAGCACTGGGGTTAGATACAGAGTAAAGCTCCCTCTACACTGTCCCCATCAAACACTCCCAGGACAGGTACAATACGGGGGGTTAGATACAGAGTAAAGCTCCCTCTACACTGTCCCCATCAAACACTCCCAGGACAGGTACAGTACGGGGGGTTAGATACAGAGTAAAGCTCCCTCTACACTGTCCTCCATCAAACACTCCCCAGGACAGGGACAGTACGGGGTTAGATACAGAGTAAAACTCCCTCTACACTGTCCCCATCAAACACTCCCAGGACAGGTACAGTACGGGGGGTTAGATACAGAGTAAAGCTCCCTCTACACTGTCCTCCATCAAACACTCCCCAGGACAGGGACAGTACGGGGTTAGATACAGAGTAAAACTCCCTCTACACTGTCCCCATCAAACACTCCCAGGACAGGTACAGTACGGGGTTAGATACAGAGTAAAACTCCCTCTACACTGTCCCCATCAAACACTCCCAGGACAGGTACAGTACGGGGGGTTAGATACAGAGTAAAACTCCCTCTACACTGTCCCCATCAAACACTCCCAGGACAGATACAGCAGTGGATTGGCTGCTGCCAAAAAAAAAATAAAAAATGGGGATAGATACAGAGTGATGCTCCCTTTACACTGTTCCATCAAACACACACAGCCCCATTCTAACCCTCAATCCCATCTGCTAGCTACCCTTTGCTGTTTTCTGTCCAGTTTCCCCCTTACCCTCTCTCTCTATTTGCCCCAGTGCAGCACTCACCTGGGACAGGCACCGCAGGTACCGGGCAGCCGCCTCTCGGGAAAATCCCGCCTGTTGCTGGAAGATGTCGGGACAGGGGATGGTGGCGAGGAGGCGGCGGAGTTCAGGCTGCCCCGGGAGCAGCCCCGACATGTTCCTGCCCAGGGTGAGGGGTTCCAGCCCCTCACTGAAGGCACAGATGAAGCATTTTCCATCCAGGAGGGTGACACTGATCCAGATGACTGGGGCGATGAGTGCTCGCTGTGCCATGGAACAGAACATGTAGCGGAGAACCCCCTGGTCCTTCCCCCGGAGACCCTCTGGGCGCTGCCACTCCTCAGCCAGCACCGACACGTTGTTATTTAACACAAAACCCAAGAGGAACAGAACCAGAGGAGGGACCGACATAATCCCCAGCCCGTACAGCAGGTTATACCTGGGCAGACACGGACAGTTAAACTCGAAAGCCGAATATATCTGAGCACTGGCCAGAGCTAGAATCCCACACATTCCATTCATAAAGGACTCCTGGTTAGATTGCAGAAACTGAAAAATCATGCGGAATTTATCCATTTCCTGCAACTTTATTTTTCCCACCCGTCCAGAATATTGAGAGACACTTCCCACCTGCTGTCCCCCTCTCTCTCAATCTCTCTCTCTCTATATATCTCTCTCAATCCCTATCACTCTCTCTCTGCTATATAATTCACTTACCCTGTAACTCTGTCTCTTTATATCTCTGAGTTTCTCTGATTCTCTCCGTCTCTATCTCTCCTTGTTTTTATCTCTCTCTCTCTCTGACTCTATCCCTCTCTCTCACTCTCTGTCTCTCTCTCTTTCTTTGTCTCTGTTTATCTCTCCCTCTCTCTCTGTCTCTATCTCTCCCTCTGTTTCTCTCAATGTTCTGCAATCCAGTCTCCTCCCATCGCCACACCCTCATGTGACACAATGGCTCTGTCCTCTGACTTCCCATGGCATTACTTTTCAGGGGAGGGCGTGTGCTGGGAGTTTATGGCAGATTTATTTAAAACAATTCTAAGATCCACATTGCCTCTGAATCAGAGGATTGTGAATTCAAGCCCGAGTCCAGGATCTGAGCAGATACAATTACAGTACTGAGGGAGTGCAGCACTGCCAGAGGGTCATTACTGAGGGAGTGCTGCACTGCCAGAGGGTCAGTACTGAGGGAGTGCTGCACTGTCGGAGGGTCAGTACTGAGGAAGTGCAGCACTGTCAGAGGGTCAGTACTGAGGGAGTTCTGCACTGCCAGAGGGTCAGTACTGAGGGAGTTCTGCACTGCCAGAGGGTCATTACTGAGGGAGTGCTGCACTGTCGGAGGGTCAGTACTGAGGGAGTTCTGCACTGTCGGAGGGTCAGTACTGAGGGAGTGCTGCACTGTCGGAGGGTCAGTACTGAGGGAGTTCTGCACTGTCGGAGGGTCAGTACTGAGGGAGTGCAGCACTGTCAGAGGGTCAGTACTGAGGGAGTTCTGCACTGCCAGAGGGTCATTACTGAGGGAGTGCTGCACTGTCAGGGTCAGTACTGAGGGAGTTCTGCACTGCCGGAGGGTCAGTACTGAGGGAGTTCTGCACTGTCGGAGGGTCAGTACTGAGGGAGTGCCGCACTGTTGGAGGGTCAGTACTGAGGGAGTGCTGCAATACAGTAGTACATCAGTAGAGATACAGTCAGTAACACAGGGCGCTGGGGGAGAGGGGTTACTGAGCAACAGTGTGAGGGAGCTGGATTATCATCAATAGAGAGAGGTATCACTGATGGATATCACTGTTTCACTCAGTTCCGTATTCATGACACAGTTTCTGGCTCTTTCTCACCTCCTGTTTCTCTGACATTCTCAGTTATCGACCCCCACACCATCCACCACGTCCACCCCCACATCAACCCTCACACCATCCCCCACATCATCCCCCACATCAACCCCACCCCTACATCAATCCCTACATCGACCCATAAATCGACCCCCACCCTCACTCAACCCCCATATCGACTCTCACAACAACCCTCAAATCAACCCCCACATTGACCCATAAATCGATCCACACTCCTATATCAACCCTCACCCTCACACTACCTGTGTTGCTGCCTTCAGTGATCTATGGACAAGTACACCAAGGTCCCTCTGACCCTCTGTACTTCCTAGGGTCCTACCATCCATTGTATATTCCCTTGCCTTGTAAGTCCTCCCAAAATGCATCACCTCACACTTCTCAGGATTAAATTCCATTTGCCACTGCTCCGCCCATCTTACCAGCCCATCTATATCGTCCTGTAATCTAAGGCTTTCCTCCTCACTATTTATGACACCACCAATTTTCGTGTCATCTGCGAACTTACTGATCATACCTCCTATATTCACATCTAAATCATTAATGTACACTACAAACAGTAAGGGTCCCAGCACTGATCCCTGTGGTACACCACTGGTCATAAACTTCCACTCGCAAAAACAACCCTCGACCATCACCCTCTGCCTCCTGCCACTAAGCCAATTTTGGATCCCATGGGCTCTGACCTTCTTAACCAATCTCCTATGCGGGACCTTATCAAAAGCCTTACTGAATTGCATGTAAACTACATCAACTGCTTTACCCTCATCTACACATCTAGTCACCTCCTCGAAAAATTCAATCAAATTAGTTCGACATGATCTCCCCTTGACAAAGCCCTGCTGACTATCCTTGATTAATCCCTGCCTCTCCAAGTGGAGATTAGTCCGGGGGCATAGATTTAAGGTAAGGAGCAGGAGGTTTAGAGGGGATTTGAGGAAAAACCTTTCACCCAGAGGGTGGTTGGAATCTGGAACACACTGCCTGAAGGGGAGGTAGAGGCAGGAAGCCTCACAACATTTAAGACGTATTTAGATGAGCACTTGAAATGCCATAGCACACAAGGCTATGGGCCAAGTGCTGGAAAATGGTATTAGAATAGATAGGTGCTTGATGGCCGGCACAGACACGAGGGGCCTGTTTCTGTGCTGTATAACTCTATGACTCCATCAACCCCCACCCCTTTTAACATAGAGAACGATCCCAAGGCTCGTCACAGAAGCATAAATGGACGTGGAGCTGAAAAGAGGAGATTTTCGGAGGGCAGCACCAAAGCCTGGTGAACGAGGTGAGTTTTTGAGGTGGAGAGGGTAAGGGGCTTAGGGAGAGAATTCCAGAGAGTGGGATTGAGTGGGTGAAGGCACGGCTGGCAATATTGGAGTGAGGAGAGGGTCAGAAGAAGAGTTCAGATGAGTTTGGAACGTCTTACCCGACCTTATTTACTGTCCCATTCTCTGAATACAAACAAGAGGGAAATGGGTCCCTCAGACTCACACTCTGCTGTTGGTGCGGAGTGGAGCAGGGGGGAGAGAGGATGTTCAAAACTTCAAATGTTGGACATCCTGGAATTTTCTAGCACGTTAAAAGTTCAAAGGGAATTGAAGTGTTTGTTATTAAAGAGGGAACACAGGGATTGAAACTTGTCAAACTCGGGTGTAAAAGGGGCGTCTGGTTGGCTCTTTACCTTGTTTCCCACAACTAATTCCTATCCCATAGTTTCCTGGAGACCGTTTTAGGGAGGAAGGTTTTGAATTGACACCACGTGGGGCCAAGAGAGGTAAATGTGGGAAGATGGGGGGGGGGTGTTCTTTCATTTATTGACTAAATGCTATTTAAATTTGAACGTATTTGAATGACAAAGTCAAGCTCCTGACTCCAAATTTCCATACGATTTAAAATAATCTTTCCTGCTGTCTGTCACTCGTTATTGATTCTTTTCTGTTTCATCCCTTAAAGAAACATCATCCTAAGGGACAGACACAGATCAGCTACCAATTCTGCTTGGACGTATTCCAGGATGTTTGTATTGAATATCTGCTCAACCCCTTAAATATCCTCTCCTCCTCTTAAATATTCTCTCCTCCCATTAAATACCCTCTCCTGTCATTAAATATGCTCTCCTCCTCTTAAATATTCTCTCCTCCCCTTAAATACCCTTTCCTCCCAGTGGATACCCTCTCCTCCCAGTCGATATCACAGGAATGTGATTGACTCTTACATGCCCCCTGAAATGGCCTAGCAAGCCATTCAGTTGTATCTAACCGCTACGAAGTCGATAAAAAAAGAATCCTCTGTCCCCGGTCTTGTTTGTTTGCTGTATTGAACCCTTTGCTGAGTCTATTAGGAAGGATGCGAGCATAAGAGGGGTGACAATCCCAGGCAGTGGAGGCACTCAGGTCAAAACCTCCCTGTACATGGATGACGTCGCCGTCTTCTGCTCGGATCCGCTGTCCGTGCGCAGACTGATGAGCATCTGCGACCAGTTCGAACTGGCCTCGGGAGCCAAAGTTAACCACGGCAAGAGCGAGGCCATGTTCTTTGGGAACTGGGCTGACCGATCCTTTGTCCCCTTCACCGTCGGGTCAGATTACCTGAAGGTGCTGGGAATATGGTTCGGAAGGGCCGGGGCGTGCACCAAAACATGGGAGGAGCGAGTAGCCAAGGTACGACAAAAGTTGGGCATGTGGGGGCAGCGATCTCTCTCCATTGTGGGTAAGAACCTGGTCATCAGGTGCGAGGCGCTCACGTTGTTGCTCTACGTGGCGCAGGTCTGGCCCATACCCCACTCCTGCGCTGTGGCAGTCACCCGAGCCATTTTCCGCTTCGTCTGGGGATCTAAAATGGACCGGGTCCGGAGGGACACGATGTTCAAATCTCTGGACATGGGCGGGAAAAATGTACCCAACGTGGCCCTCATCCTGATGACCACCTTCGTGTGCAGCTGCATCAAGCTATGTGTAGATCCCCAGTACGCAAACTCCAAGTGTCACTACGTGCTGAGGTTCTATCTGTCCCCGGTGTTGCGAAGGATGGGCCTGGTCACATTGCCGCGGAACGCACCATGCAGTTGGGCGGCGCCGTACCACCTATCCTTCGTGGAGCAGTTTCTGTGGAAAAACACCTTTGACCACCGGTCCATCAGGCAGTGGTCTGCACGGAATGTCCTCAAGGCCCTACGGGAAAAGGAAACGGTGGATCCTGTCGGATGGTTCCCCGAGCAGACCGTCAAAGTCATTTGGCGGAATGCCTCATCACCAGAACTTTCAAACAAGCACCAAGATATAGCTTGGCTGGTGGTGAGAAGGGCCCTCCCCGTCAGATCCTTCATGCACACCCGAAGTCTCGCCCCCTCCGCACAGTGCCCCCACGTTGGCTGTGGTGGGGAAGAGACGGTCGCCCACCTCCTCCTGGAATGTGCCTTTGCAAAGCAGGTGTGGAAAGAGATGCAGTGGTTTTTGTCAAGGTTCATCCCAAGCAGCTCTGTAACACAGGAGTCTGTGCTCTACGGGCTGTTCCCAGGGACGCACACCGAGACAAACATCAACTGCTGCTGGAGGACTATCAATTCGGTGAAAGACGCCCTTTGGTCTGCCCGAAACTTGCTGGTCTTCCAGCGCAAAGAGTTGTCCACCACCGAATGTTGCAGACTGGCACATTCCAAGGTCCAGGACTACGTGCTGAGGGACGCACTAAAGCTTGGGGCAGCCGCAGCAAAGGCTCAGTGGGAAAAGACCACTGTGTAAGGTTCCCCCACCAAGCTGGACTGAGGGGCTGGATCAATGGGAAACCCCTCGAACTGTATCGTTAATATTCTCAATTGCTGTAAATGTAAAACTGTAATTGACATGACAATTGTGAAACGGAAGGGTTGGGAAGAAACAGATGACAGTATTGAAGGAAACTGATCTCCCTTGCAATGTTTGTATTTTTTGGTGCTGTTTGGAAACTGTTTGGCAATGTAATTTTTAAAGATTTTTATGAATAAAGTATATTTTGGAAAAAAAAAAGAATGAAACCGGACGGACCACCCGGCATCGACCTAGGCACTGGAAATGACAAGGGCAAACCCAGCCCTGTCGACCCTGCAAAGTCCTCCTTACTAACATCTGGGGGCTTGTGCCAAAGTTGTGAGAGCTGTCCCACAGACTAGTCAAGCAACAGCCTGACAGTCATACTCACAGAATCATACCTTACAGACAATGTCCCAGACACTGCAATCACTATCCCTGGGTATGTCCTGTCCCGCCGGCAGGACAGAACCACCAGAGGTGGTGGCACAGTGGTATACAGTCGGGAGGGAGTTGCCCTGGGAGTCCTCAACATCGACTCTGGACCCCATGAAGTCTCATGGCATCAGGTCAAACATGGACAAGGTAACCTCCTGCTGATTACCACCTACCGCCCTCCCTCAGCTGATGAGTCAGTACTCCTCCATGTTGAACACCACTTGGAGGAAGCACTGAGGGTGGCAAGGGTACAGAATGTACTCTGGGTGGGGGACTTCAATGTCCATCACCAAGAGTGGCTCGGTAGCACCACGACTGACCGAGCTGGCCGAGTCCTAAAGGACATAGCTGCTAGACTGAGTCTGCGGCAGGTGGTGTGGGAACCAACAAGAGGGAAAAACAGACTTGACCTCATCCTCACCAATCTGCCTGCCGCATATGTATCTGTCCATGACTGTATTGGTAGGAGTGACCACTGCACAGTCCTTGTGGAGACGAAGTCCCGCCTTCACATTGAGGATACCCTCCATCGTGTTGTGTGGCACTACCACCATGCGAAATGGGATAGATTTTGAACAGATCTAGCAATGCAAAACTGGGCATCCATGAGGCGCTGTGGACCATCAGCAGCAGCAGAATTGTACTCAACCACAATTTGTAACCTCATGGCCCGGCATATCCCCCACTCTACCATTACCATCAAACCAGGAGACCAACCCTGGTTCAATGAAGAGTGCAGGAGGGCATGCCAGGAGCAGCACCAGGCATACCTCAAAATGAGGTGTCAATCTGGTGAAGCTACAACACAGGAATACTTGCGTGCCAAACTGCGTAAGCAGCATGCAATAGGCAGAGCTAAGCGATCCCATAACCAACAGATCAGATCTAAGCTCTGCAGTCCTGCCACATCCAGCTGTGAATGGTGGCGGACAATTAAACAACTAACTGGAGGAGGGGGCTTCACAAATATCCCCATCCTCAATGATGGGGGAGCCCAGCACATCAGTGCGAAAGATAAGGCTGAAGCACTTGCAACAATCTTCAGCCAGAAGTACCGAGTTGATGATCCATTTCGGCCTCCTCCTGAAGTCCCCAGCATCACAGATGCCAGACTTCAGCCAATTCGATTCACTCTGCATGATATCAAGAAATGACCCTCCAACAGTGCAGCACTCCATCTGTACTGACCCTCTGACAGTGCAGCACTCCCTCAGTACTGACTCTCCAGCAGTGTAGCACTCCCTCAGTACTGACTCTCCAGCAGAGCAGCACTCCCTCAGTACTGACTCTCCAGCAGTGTAGCACTCCGTCAGTACTGACTCTCCAGCAGAGCAGCACTCCCTCAGTACTGACTCTCCAGCAGTGCAGCACTCCCTCAGTACTGACTCTCCAGCAGAGCAGCACTCCCTCAGTACTGACCTTCCTACAGGGCAGTACTCTTTCAGTATATGGAGCTCGAGCTGCTCCAGCTTGCGACCCTTCCTGCACATGCAGTTTGCCAGGCTATGTGAAGTGTCCAGGATTTCTCACAGGATGTGTATTCCACGGGGCTGAGGTGCCCTGCCAGGCCTTTGCTTTTTAGACAATTAACTCGAAACACTTACAGCAACTCACCCATCGGCTCCTTCCCTGGTTGTGATGTTACTAGAGCTGTTTTTCAGGGGGTTTTTGCAGTTGTTGGAGATTTCGCTGGAGGGTCTCTCCCCCACTTTAACTCCTCAGTCAGTGTGATCAGTCTCCACCCAGGTGCTGTGGCTGGTGAGTCTCCGCACTCTCTATAAACACCTGGATCCTGCCGTACCGGTACTGAGGGCAATGCCATCTGGAGCCTGCCGTACCTGTACTGAGGGCAGTGCCATCTGGAGCCTGCCGTACCTGTACTGAGGGCAATGCCATCTGGAGCCTGCCGTACCTGTACTGAGGGCAGTGCCATCTGGAGCCTGCCGTACTGGTACTGAGGGCAATGCCATCTGGAGCCTGCCGTACCTGTACTGAGGGCAGTGCCATCTGGAGCCTGCCGTACCTGTACTGAGGGCAGTGCCATCTGGAGCCTGCCATACCTGTACTGAGGGCAGTGCCATCTGGAGCCTGCCGTACCTTTACTGAGGGCAATGCCATCTGGAGTCCGACCTACCTGTACTGAGGGCAGTGCCATCTGGAGCCTGCCGTACCTGTACTGAGGGCAATGCCATCTGGAGCCTGCCGTACCGGTACTGAGGGCAATGCCATCTGGAGCCTGCCCTACCGGTACTGAGGGCAATGCCATCTGGAGCCTGCCGTACCGGTACTGAGGGCAGTGCCATCTGGAGCCTGCCGTACCTGTACTGAGGGCAATGCCATCTGGAGTCCGACCTACCTGTACTGAGGGCAGTGCCATCTGGAGCCTGCCGTACCTGTACTGAGGGCAATGCCATCTGGAGCCTGCCGTACCGGTACTGAGGGCAATGCCATCTGGAGCCTGCCCTACCGGTACTGAGGGCAATGCCATCTGGAGCCTGCCGTACCGGTACTGAGGGCAATGCCATCTGGAGCCTGCCGTACCTGTACTGAGGGCAGTGCCATCTGGAGCCTGCCGTACCTGTACTGAGGGCAGTGCCATCTGGAGCCTGCCGTACCTGTACTGAGGGCAGTGCCATCTGGAGCCTGCCATACCTGTACTGAGGGCAGTGCCATCTGGAGCCTGCCGTACCTGTACTGAGGGCAATGCCATCTGGAGCCTGCCGTACCGGTACTGAGGGCAATGCCATCTGGAGCCTGCCCTACCGGTACTGAGGGCAATGCCATCTGGAGCCTGCCGTACCGGTACTGAGGGCAATGCCATCTGGAGCCTGCCGTACCTGTACTGAGGGCAATGCCATCTGGAGTCCGACTTACCTGTACTGAGGGCAATGCCATCTGGAGCCTGCCGTACCGGTACTGAGGGCAATGCCATCTGGAGTCCGACTTACCTGTACTGAGGGCAATGCCATCTGGAGCCTGCCGTACCTGTACTGAGGGCAGTGCCATCTGGAGCCTGCCGTACCTGTACTGAGGGCAGTGCCATCTGGAGCCTGCCGTACCTGTACTGAGGGCAGTGCCATCTGGAGCCTGCCGTACCTCTACTGAGGGCAATGCCATCTGGAGCCTGCCGTACCGGTACTGAGGGCAATGCCATCTGGAGCCTGCCGTACCTGTACTGAGGGCAGTGCCATCTGGAGCCTGCCGTACCGGTACTGAGGGCAGTGCCATCTGGAGCCTGCCGTACCTGTACTGAGGGCAATGCCATCTGGAGCCTGCCGTACCGGTACTGAGGGCAGTGCCATCTGGAGCCTGCCGTACCTGTACTGAGGGCAATGCCATCTGGAGCCTGCCGTACCGGTACTGAGGGCAGTGCCATCTGGAGCCTGCCGTACCTGTACTGAGGGCAATGCCATCTGGAGCCTGCCGTACCGGTACTGAGGGCAGTGCCATCTGGAGCCTGCCGTACCGGTACTGAGGGCAGTGCCATCTGGAGCCTGCCGTACTGGAACTGAGGGCAATGCCATCTGGAGCCTGCCGTACCTGTACTGAGGGCAGTGCCATCTGGAGCCTGCCGTACCTGTACTGAGGGCAGTGCCATCTGGAGCCTGCCGTACTGGAACTGAGGGCAATGCCATCTGGAGCCTGCCGTACCGGTACTGAGGGCAATGCCATCTGGAGCCTGCCGTACCTGTACTGAGGGCAGTGCCATCTGGAGCCTGCCGTACCTGTACTGAGGGCAGTGCCATCTGGAGCCTGCCGTACCTCTACTGAGGGCAATGCCATCTGGAGCCTGCCGTACCTGTACTGAGGGCAGTGCCATCTGGAGCCTGTCGTACCTGTACTGAGGGCAATGCCATCTGGAGCCTGCCATACCTGTACTGAGGGCAATGCCATCTGGAGCCTGCCGTACCTGTACTGAGGGCAGTGCCATCTGGAGCCTGCCGTACCTGTACTGAGGGCAATGCCATCTGGAGCCTGCCGTACCTGTACTGAGGGCAGTGCCATCTGGAGCCTGCCGTACCTGTACTGAGGGCAGTGCCATCTGGAGCCTGCCGTACCTCTACTGAGGGCAATGCCATCTGGAGCCTGCCGTACCGGTACTGAGGGCAATGCCATCTGGAGTCCGACTTACCTGTACTGAAGGCAATGCCATCTGGAGCCTGCCGTACTGGGACTGAGGACAATGCCATCTGGAGCCTGCCGTACCGGTACTGAGGGCAGTGCCATCTGGAGCCTGCCGTACCTGTACTGAGGGCAGTGCCATCTGGAGCCTGCCGTACCGGTACTGAGGGCAATGCCATCTGGAGCCTGCCGTACCTGTACTGAGGGCAGTGCCATCTGGAGCCTGCCGTACCTGTACTGAGGGCAGTGCCATCTGGAGCCTGCCGTACCGGTACTGAGGGCAATGCCATCTGGAGTCCGACTTACCTGTACTGAAGGCAATGCCATCTGGAGCCTGCCGTACCGGTACTGAGGGCAGTGCCATCTGGAGCCTGCCGTACCTGTACTGAGGGCAGTGCCATCTGGAGCCTGCCATACCTGTACTGAGGGCAATGCCATCTGGAGCCTGCCGTACCGGTACTGAGGGCAGTGCCATCTGGAGCCTGCCGTACCGGTACTGAGGGCAGTGCCATCTGGAGCCTGCCGTACCGGTACTGAGGGCAATGCCATCTGGAGCCTGCCGTACCTGTACTGAGGGCAGTGCCATCTGGAGCCTGCCGTACCTGTACTGAGGGCAGTGCCATCTGGAGCCTGCCGTACCGGTACTGAGGGCAATGCCATCTGGAGTCCGACTTACCTGTACTGAAGGCAATGCCATCTGGAGCCTGCCGTACCGGTACTGAGGGCAGTGCCATCTGGAGCCTGCCGTACCTGTACTGAGGGCAGTGCCATCTGGAGCCTGCCATACCTGTACTGAGGGCAATGCCATCTGGAGCCTGCCGTACCGGTACTGAGGGCAGTGCCATCTGGAGCCTGCCGTACCGGTACTGAGGGCAGTGCCATCTGGAGCCTGCCGTACCTGTACTGAGGGCAGTGCCATCTGGAGCCTGCCGTACCGGTACTGAGGGCAATGCCATCTGGAGCTGTGCGTGAGCCCAAGGATGGGTATTGTCTGAGTGATTGGATTGCATCAGAGTAATGAAGTAGGAGATGTGACCTTCACTGTTTTCATATTGTTGACCTTGATGAACTTTCAATAATTGCTGAATGAACAAGAGTTAATATGCAAACAAACCAGTGCCACCTGCAGTCACTACAGCGGCAAAGAGCAGACTGAAATCAACTCCAATATTTATTCCATCGAGCCTGTTCCAGCATTCAGTTACAGGACGGCTGATCTCTACCTCAACCCCATTTACCCCCTTTGCTCCAAATCCCTCGATACCCCAACCCTACAAAAAACCGAAATCTCAGTCTTGAAAGCCCCAATTGACCCAGAGGATCCGCAGCCTTTTGGAGGAAGCAGACCAGATTAAGAATCTCCACTGATGGTGCAAAGATCAAAGGAGGCAAAAATACAGGATGAGATGAGAGGGCAGCGCACAGTGATCTGTATTTAAAATGAACAATACAGAGTAAAGCTCCCTCTGCACTATCCCCATCAAACACTCCCAGGACAAGTACAGTACGGGGTTAGATACAGAGTAAAGATCCCTCTACACTGTCCCATCAAACACTCCCACGACAGATACAGCACAAGGTTAGATACAGAGTAAAGCTCCCTCCACACTGTCCCCATCAAACACTCCCAGGACAGGGACAGCACAGGGATTGGCTGTTCTCTGATTGGGAATACTGAGTGCCTCAATGAGGTGCAGCTGACAGTGCTGCAGTCAGTTGCTGGAGGTGCTGCTGGAGAGGGAGAGCTGAGGAGGGAACTGCAAAAAACCTTTCAACAACTTTTGCTGCAGAGGAGGAAAGACCTTGAAAAAGGCTGTATTTCGAGGTGGGTGTCGAGCACCAAACTTTCATTTCATTTGGACTGTTGTGGGAGGTGAAAGAGGACAGAAGAACAAGGGGTGGGGGCTATACAATTCTGTAGTTGCACTAAAGTTGTAGGGAAGCTCCCTCCCCACCCCAATTGCCCAGCCTGAGTCAGCTGAAGCTGCCTGGCTAATCGAGACATAAGGATCGAACTAAAGCCTGGGTAGCTTTCGGCTGACCCAGGTGAAGACCCCTCCCACAACCAGAAGACTGGAAGACCAGGAGTGTTTAGAGTGCTCAGAGTACCACCCTTTAAGGGGAAAAAAAGCAAAGTCATTGCTTGCAGCCTGTCTTTCCCATCTCCTGTATACCCTCAGCCTCTCCCCAAACCTCCTAGTTGGTTTGTTTGTTTGTTTGCTTACCTGCAAATTGGGGGTGGGTTTGGCTCTTGAGCCATGGCAAACCCATCATCACCGGTGGCTGGGCCTTCTCATACCTATGCGGCTGTAGCCTCTGTGGCCACCCGTGTGACCCCGTCACCTTTTAAATTAATTACTTCAAGCCATGGGGTAAAGAGCTATCCCCACCCCAATATGTCTATAGAGGCCTGTGTAAAGGCAATGGCTGAGGTTGTCGGCCCCTCGGCCACTGTGGCAGCCTCAAAAATGTACGGGAAGGCTGTGTTCTTCCTGAAGACCGAGCGGGCGGTGTCCCTGGCCCTGAGTAAAGGGCTCACTGTGGGTGGGACTTTCCTGCCGGTGGACCCTCTAGGGGCCACTGCACAGCGGATAATGTTATCAAACGTCCCGCCCTTTATTCCCAGTGAGCTGCTCCTTCCCCACCTGCACCACATGGGGGAGGTGAGGTCGGGGATCACCCCAGTCCGGCTTGGTCTTTGGGAGCACAGCCTCCAACATGTCTACTCCTTCCGCCGCCAGGTATTTATGCAGCTGGCGCGGGAGGAGGACACGGAGGGCCAATTTAATGTGGAGTTCCAGGGGACGGCCTACCGTGTCTTCTGGACCGCGGACGGGGCGCGGTGCCACGTCTGCAAGGGGGTGGGGCATGTTCGTAAGAACTGCCCCAACCTCCCGGCCGCCAGCTCCACCTCGGCGGCCCAGAGTGGTTCCACAGCACCTCCTCCCACTCCCCCCACACATCCAATAGACGCCGCTCAGTCGGTTCTGGAGGCTGTGGTTTTCACAGCCTCCGGCGGGGAGGGGAGCGTCCGTCCGAGCAGAAGGAAGACGCGGGGAAAAAAGAAACATCATGAGGCGCGTCCCCTGGGCACTCTGACTCAACCCGAGCCTGAGCTCAGCCCAAAGCCCATTCCCATGGAATCCACCTGTCCCAGGGCTGGGCTCAGGCCCAGGGTGACTAAAAAGGAAAAAAAGGGTGCGGAGGCGGAGGCCTCTGATGACATGGAGGTCTCTGAGCCTCCTCGCCCTAGTGGGAAAAAGAGGAGAAGGCACCCCTCCACAGAAATAACACAGGGCCCTGAGGTGCAGGGCCCATCTGTTGGAGGGGAGCTGCCTCCTGTTTCTGGTCCTCAGGTGCCCCCTACCGCCACCACCAAGGCTGCAAAGTCCGGGCAGGAGCTCCCTATTCCTCAGGATGGAGGGGAGGGGAAGGCCCCGGTACATGAGGCCCCTCCTGAAGGAGTAAGTGGGGCCCTGCTTGTGGTGGGGGAGCCTGGGGACGCCGCCCATTCCGCCACTGCTACTGGGTCGGGTGCCCTGAATGAAGGGGAGGGCGACGCCCCAGAGGGTCAGCCCTCCCAGCCGGAGTCCACCACCAACCAGGAGACACCCGACCTGGTGAAAACTGAGAATGCTGCCCCATCTGCTGGGCCTGTGGGTGCTGGCGGAGCGGGAGATGGCCTCCTCTCTCCGCCTCCGGTCTCGGCTCCGGCTGGATTTCCGGAGTCGGGATCTTATGTTTCCCCTGGACCACTCGTTGGCCTGGGGACGGAGGTGGAGGGGGGTCCTGGGCTGCTGGCGCCCACAGGCTCCAGTTTTACAATAGAACCCAGAGAGGACTCCTCCGCCATCGATCCTGGGGGTGGGATCGTGACGGAGGCGGGACCAGCTGGCGCGGCCGGGACGTCCGCCCCACAGTGTGTGGTGGATGTGTCGGCCGCTGGCGGTGACGACCCGGAGGAGGATGGGGATTCGCTGTGGGGCACGGAGGATGATCTTGATTCCATCGCCAGTGAGGTGGTGGAGTCCCTCGTGCCTCCCACCGAATCTCCTCTCATACCCACGGCGGAACACCGGGATTTCCTCGCGGGTTTGCAGGGGCTGCCGCAATAAAGTTCAGCTGGCCCTCGACCACTGGTCGAGAATGGCATTTTAATTTGAGTTTTTGGTTTATTTATCTGTTTTTAATAAAGTTATTTTTAAAAAATGTATATAAAGGGGGCCTGAGGAATAAAGGCCCCCTCGACATAAAATATATAAAAGGGGCCTGGGGTAAAAAAAGAAAAAAAATCGGGGTTAGATACAGAGTAATCTGTAAGAGTAAACTGTCCCCATCAAACATTCCCCGGACATGATTATGATTTGATTAAATTACAGTTGATAACATCAGCTGCTTGTCTTTCATTGAGAAAACTTTATTACAAGATAGTTTTTATTGCAATGTTTTGTACAGAAAACAAAGAATCTGGAGTTTGTTAGAATTCAGAAATGGAATGTGATGTTGTCCTCATTCACTGCTGCCTGTTTACCATTACCTGGCAGTATCAGCCTGAGGAATGTGGCTTTTCAGTAAAGGTCTGATTGTATTAAAGCTGCAGAGAGTCCATGTCACGAGGCTCAAACTACCCTGTTGTTTCCAGGAGGATCCCACTCACTCTTTCTCTATCTCTCTATGTGTACCTCTCTCCCTCTTGCCTCCCTCCCTCCTTCCGTATCCCTCCCTTCCTCTCTCACCATCCCTTACCCACTCCCTCTATCTCTCTTGCTCTTTCCCTGCTTTTCTCCCTCTCCCTTGCTCACTCTCATCCTCATTCTCTCTCCTTCTCTTTCCCTCTCTCCTTCCTTTACTCTCTCTCCCTTACCCTCTCCCTCAGTCTCTCCTCCCTCCCTCCCCTCTCCCTCATGTCTCTCTCTCTCTCCCTCTCTCTGACTGTGTCTCTCATTCCCAGTAGCAGAGTGTAGTTTACCTCGTGTTAAACCTGAACATAAATCATCCTAATGTATGGTTTCATTGTTGCACTGGGATTTTAGACCATGAGATTGAAGCAGAGAAACAGAGAGAAAGTCAGAACACTCTTGCTATTTCTCTCCTGCTTTCCCTTGTCTTTCTCACTCTTTCATTCTCCTTTCACTTCTCTCTGTTTCTGTCCTCGATTTCCCTCTTTCTCTCTGAGATCATTCCCGTTTATTGCTCCGTGTTTCTGATACAGGAGAGTGACCGGTACAGGAGAGTGACCAGTAATGGACAGTGATCAGGACAGACGAATGTCCAGCAGTGGAGAATGGCTGGCACAGGACAGTGACCTACAGGGGTTATGGGAGGGAGGTCATTGGCGTTTGGTGCCCTGGCAACCAATCCTTGCGGCTGGCGTTGGCCTTGTTTAGGAAGATGAGCAGAGGGGCAGTGATGAAGGGGTGAACACACACACCCTCCTACAGCATGGTCTGTTTGACACTGGCTGTTGGCAGTGTGGGTTGCTGCTGGGTGTGTGGGTTACACCAGGCTGTGTGAGGGTGATCACTCACTCTCTGCTGGCCGACAGGGCTGATATTCAGTGAAGGCTTTGCATTGTACCACTTCATCAGGAGGTTGTTGAGTTGCTCCTTGTCTGTGATGCCATGCAGCTGCTCACCCTCCTCTCCCATCAAACCAGCCACCCCTGGGCGATACGTCTTGAACTCACTCTGCATGCTGTCGAAAAACTGGAAGACACAGTGACGAGCAAACCCTCGTGCGTGCTCACAGCATGTCTCTTCAAAGATCTTCTGCTCAATGTCAATGTAGTTGCTCCAGTACCTGCTCTGGAGGAAGGTGACATGCTTGGAGCACGGCTTGAGGCAACGAGCAAGGAAGGCAGCCAATATCAACACGAGGAGTAGGGTCCATCCCAGAGCCTGAGGACAACAGTCAACAAAGAGCTATTGGAAGATTAGTGAAGAGCCAATCTCATTGGATCTATTGGAATCTGAGACCCTCCTGTCCCCAACCCCAATATCCCACCATGACCCCATCAGCTGTTTGCTGAATGATCCCAGTGTCCTGATCCCTTCCTGGGGATTTGCTCCAGCTTTGCATCCCCTCTGTGAAGAAATAAATCCTGCTCCAAGGTTGATCTTTGAACTCTGACTCTGTGCACTCTGATTGCTGCCCTGAGGGCCTGGGATAAACATGTTTCCTATCCCTGTCCTATCAAACCACTATATATTGTTCCAGGAACAGGAAGAGACCATTGAACCCTTCAAGCCTGTTCCACCATTCAATTAGACCATCTTAACTCCATCTACCCACTTTGGTTCTGTAACTTTCAATCCTTACCCAACAAAAATCTATCAATCTCAGTTTTGAAATTTTCAGTTCACCCCCAGACTCAGCAGTTTTTTGGGGAGAGAGTTCCAGATTTCCACTCCACTTGGTGTGAAGAAATGCTTCCTGACATCACCCCTGAACAGCCTGGCTCTGATTTTGAGGTTCTGCCCCCTTGCCCGCTCTGAGTTAGCTTTTCCAAGGCTAAAGGGCTGTGGTTTTCATTGCCTGACGTCATCGAGGACCCACCAGCCAGGAGAGTAAACAACAGGTCACGGATTGAGCGACTTTACTTTGGAGTTTAAAAGATTGTAGATTGTAGGAGGGAGGGGAGACCGAGGGAGAAGAGTCTGAGGGAGAGAAGACTGAGGGAAGAGAGAGTGAAGGAAGGGAGATTGAGGGAGGAGGGTAGTTAGCCAGGGATAATTTACTTGCCAAGCTGGTTACCCAGTCACGCCAGACATAACCCAGTCAGAATAAAATTCCCATTTACAGCTTTTACCACATGGGTAAGTGAGGTTACATATTTGGGCGGTTGCTTTACCCGAAACACTACTCGGGTAGTGTCTCCCACCCATTCTCCTCCTCTAACCAAAAAAAAAAGTTCTGTCCGTCGGATTGCTAAGCTAACAAGTTTTGACTTTTTTTTTTTGGTTTTTCAGTAGATTTGTTGGGAATTTAGAATAATGGGAATGGAGGTTAAGGCAGTTGTATGTTCCTCCTGCAGAATGTGGGAGGTAGGGGTCGCCAAGAGTGTCCCTGCTGACTGCATCTGCGGGAAGTGCACCCAGTTCCAGCTCCTCGAGAACCGCGTTAGGGAATTGGAGCTGGATGAACTTCGGATCATTCGGGAGGCGGAGGGGGTTATTGAGAGGAGTTATAGGGAGGTAGTCACACCTCAGGTAAAAGAAGTAGGTAGATGGGTTACCGTCAGGGGAAGGAAAGGGAACCAGCAGGCAGTGCAGGGATCCCCTGTGGCCGTTTCCCTCAACAACAGGTATACCGTTTTGGATACTGTTGGGGGGGACGACTTACCAGGGGTAAGCAATGGGGTGCAGGTCTCTGGCACAGAGTCTGTCCCTGTTGCTCAGAAGGGAAGGGGGAAGAGGAGCAGAGCATTAGTCATTGGGGACTCCATAGTTAGGGGAACAGATAGGAGGTTCTGTGGGAACGAGAGAGACTCACGGTTGGTGTGTTGCCTCCCAGGTGCCAGGGTTCATGATGTCTCGGATCGTGTTTTTGGGATCCTTAAGGGGGAGGGGGAGCAGCCCCAAGTCGTGGTCCACATAGGCACCAACGACATAGGTAGGAAGAGAGATGGGGATTTAAGGCAGAAATTCAGGGAGCTAGGGTGGAAGCTTAGAGCGAGAACAAACAGAGTTGTTATCTCTGGGTTGTTGCCTGTGCCATGTGCTAGCGAAGCGAGGAATAGGGAGAGAGAGGAGTTGAACACGTGGCTGCAGGGATGGTGTAGGAGGGAGGGTTTTGGTTTCCTGGATAATTGGGGCTCTTTCTGGGGTAGGTGGGACCTCTACAAACAGGATGGTCTTCACCTGAACCAGAGGGGTACCAATATCCTGGGGGGGAGGTTTGCTAGTGCTCTTCGGGGGGGTTTAAACTAATTCAGCAGGGGAATGGGAACCTAAATTGTAGTGCCAGTGTACAGGATGTTGAGAGTAGTGAGGTCAGGGATAAGGTTACAAGGACGCAAGAGGGCACTGGCAAGCAAGAACCTGGTTTAAAGTGTGTCTACTTCAACGCCAGGAGCATCCGGAATAAGGTGGGTGAGCTTGCAGCATGGGTTGGTACCTGGGATCTCGATGTAGTGGCCATTTCAGAGACATGGGTAGAGCAGGGGCAGGAATGGATGTTGCAGGTTCCGGGATTTAGATGTTTCAGTAAGAACAGAGAAGATGGTAAAAGAGTGGAGGGGGGGGTGGCATTGTTAATCAAGGAAAGTATTACAGCGGCAGAAAGGACGTTTGAGGACTCGTCTACTGAGGTAGTATGGGCCGAGGTTAGAAACAGGAGAGGAGAGGTCACCCTGTTGGGAGTTTTCTATAGACCTCCGAATAGTTCCAGAGATGTAGAGGAAAGGATAGCGAAGATGATTCTGGACAGGGGCGAGAGTAACAGGGTAATTGTTATGGGGGACTTTAACTTTCCAAATATTGACTGGAAATACTATAGTTCGAGTACTTTAGATGGGTCAGTTTTTGTCCAGTGTGTGCAGGAGGGTTTTCTGACACAGTATGTAGACAGGCCAACCAGGGGCGATGCCACATTGGATTTGGTACTGGGTAACGAACCCGGCCAGGTGTTAGATTTAGATGTAGGTGAGCACTTTGGTGATAGTGATCACAATTCGGTTAGGTTTACCTTAGCGATGGGCAGGGACAGGTATATACCGCAGGGCAAGAATTATAGCTGGGGGAAAGGAAATTATGATGCGATTAGGCAAGATTTAGGATGTGTAGGATGGGGAAGGAAACTGCAGGGGATGGGCACAATCGAAATGTGGAGCTTATTCAAGGAGCAGCTACTGCGTGTCCTTGATAAGTATGTACCTGTCAGGCAGGGAGGAAGTTGTCGAGCGAGGGAGCCGTGGTTTGCTAAAGAAGTTGAAGCGCTTGTCAAGAGGAAGAAGAAGGCTTATGTTAGGATGAGACGTGAAGGCTCAGTTAGGGCGCTTGAGAGTTACAAGCTTGCCAGGAAGGATCTAAAGGGAGAGCTAAGAAGAGCAAGGAGAGGACACGAGAAGTCATTGGCGGATAGGATCAAAGAAAACCCTAAGGCTTTCTATAGGTATATCAGGAATAAACGAATGATAAGAGTTAGATTAGGGCCAATCAAGGATAGTAGTGGGAGGTTGTGTGTGGAATCAGAGGAGATAGGGGAAGCATTAAATGAATATTTTGCGTCAGTATTTACAGTAGAGAAAGAAAATGTCGAGGAGAATACTGAGATACAGACTACTAGGCTAGATGGGATTGAGGTTCACAAGGAGGAGGTGTTAGCAATTTTGGAAAGTGTGAAAATAGATAAGTCCCCTGGGCCAGATGGGATTTATCCTAGGATTCTCTGGGAAGCCAGGGAGGAGATTGCAGAGCCTTTGTCCTTGATTTTTATGTCGTCATTGTCGACAGGAATAGTGCCGGAAAACTGGAGGATAGCAAATGTTGTCCCCTTGTTCAAGAAGGGGAGTACAGACAGCCCTGGTAATTATAGACCTGTGAGGCGTTGGAAGGATGAATGAGAATGGGCAGAGACTGCTTGAGTTGTGTACCTATCATAACCTCTGCATCACCAACTTGTTCTTTCACACTAAACCCTGTCACCAGGTTTCATGGAGGCACCCAAGATCACGTCGTTGGCACCAGCTAGACCTCATTGTCACAAGGCGAGCCGCCTTAAACAGTGTTCAAATCACACGCAGCTTCCACAGTGCGGACTGCGACACCGACCACTCCCTGGTGTGCAGCAAGGTTAGACTCAGACCAAAGAAGTTGCATCATTCCAAGCAGAAGGGCCACCCGCGCATCAACACGAGCAGAATTTCTCACCCACAGCTGTTACAAAAATTTCTAAATTCACTTGTAACAGCCCTTCAAAACACTCCCACAGGGGATGCTGAGACCAAGTGGGCCCACATCAGAGACGCCATCTATGAGTCAGCTTTGACCACCTACGGCAAAAGTGCGAAGAGAAATGCAGACTGGTTTCAATCTCACAATGAAGAGCTGGAACCTGTCATAGCCGCTAAGCGCATTGCACTTTTGAACTACAAGAAAGCCCCCAGCGATTTAACATCCGCAGCACTTAAAGCAGCCAGAAGTACTGCACAAAGAACAGCTAGGCGTTGCGCAAACGACTACTGGCAACACCTATGCAGTCATATTCAGCTGGCCTCAGACACCGGAAACATCAGAGGAATGTATGATGGCATGAAGAGAGCTCTTGGGCCAACCATCAAGAAGATCACCCCCCTCAAATCTAAATCGGGGGACATAATCACTGACCAACGCAAACAGATGGACCGCTGGGTTGAGCACTACCTAGAACTGTACTCCAGGGAGAATGCTGTCACTGAGACTGCCCTCAATGCAGCCCAGCCTCTACCAGTCATGGATGAGCTGGACATACAGCCAACCAAATCGGAACTCAGTGATGCCATTGATTCCCTAGCCAGCGGAAAAGCCCCTGGGAAGGACAGCATTACCCCTGAAATAATCAAGAGTGCCAAGCCTGCTATACTCTCAGCACTACATGAACTGCTATGCCTGTGCTGGGACGAGGGAGCAGTACCCCAGGACATGCGCGATGCCAACATCATCACCCTCTATAAAAACAAAGGTGACCGCGGTGACTGCAACAACTACCGTGGAATCTCCCTGCTCAGTATAGTGGGGAAAGTCTTTGCTCGAGTCGCTCTGAACAGGCTCCAGAAGCTGGCCGAGCGCGTCTACCCTGAGGCACAGTGTGGCTTTCGTGCAGAGAGATCGACTATTGACATGCTGTTCTCCCTTCGTCAGATACAGGAGAAATGCCGTGAACAACAGATGCCCCTCTACATTGCTTTCATTGATCTCACCAAAGCCTTTGACCTCGTCAGCAGACGTGGTCTCTTCAGACTACTAGAAAAGATCGGATGTCCACCAAAGCTACTAAGTATCATCACCTCATTCCATGACAATATGAAAGGCACAATTCAACATGGTGGCTCCTCATCAGAGCCCTTTCCTATCCTGAGTGGTGTGAAACAGGGCTGTGTTCTCGCACCCACACTTTTTGGGATTTTCTTCTCCCTGCTGCTTTCACGTGCGTTCAAATCCTCTGAAGAAGGAATTTTCCTCCACACAAGATCAGGGGGCAGGTTGTTCAACCTTGCCCGTCTAAGAGCGAAGTCCAAAGTACGGAAAGTCCTCATCAGAGAACTCCTCTTTGCTGACGATGCTGCTTTAACATCTCACACTGAAGAATGCCTGCAGAGTCTCATCGACAGGTTTGCGGCTGCCTGCAATGAATTTGGCCTAACCATCAGCCTCAAGAAAACGAACATCATGGGGCAGGATGTCAGAAATGCTCCATCCATCAATATTGGCGACCACGCTCTGGAAGTGGTTCAAGAGTTCACCTACCTAGGCTCAACTATCACCAGTAACCTGTCTCTAGATGCAGAAATCAACAAGCGCATGGGTAAGGCTTCCACTGCTATGTCCAGACTGGCCAAGAGAGTGTGGGAAAATGGCGCACTGACACGGAACACAAAAGTCCGAGTGTATCAGGCCTGTGTCCTCAGTACCTTGCTCTACGGCAGCGAGGCCTGGACAACGTATGCCAGCCAAGAGCGACGTCTCAATTCATTCCATCTTCGCTGCCTTCGGAGAATACTTGGCATCAGGTGGCAGGACTATATCTCCAACACAGAAGTCCTTGAAGCGGCCAACACCCCCAGCTTATACACACTACTGAGTCAGCGGCGCTTGAGATGGCTTGGCCATGTGAGCCGCATGGAAGATGGCAGGATCCCCAAAGACACATTGTACAGCGAGCTCGCCACTGGTATCAGACCCACCGGCCGTCCATGTCTCCGTTATAAAGACGTCTGCAAACGCGACATGAAATCGTGTGACATTGATCACAAGTCGTGGGAGTCAGTTGCCAGCATTCGCCAGAGCTGGCGGGCAGCCATAAAGACAGGGCTAAATTGTGGCGAGTCGAAAAGACTTAGTAGTTGGCAGGAAAAAAGACAGAGGCGCAAGGGGAGAGCCAACTGTGCAACAGCCCCAACAAACAAATTTCTCTGCAGCACCTGTGGAAGAGCCTGTCACTCCAGAATTGGCCTTTATAGCCACTCCAGGCGCTGCTTCACAAACCACTGACCACCTCCAGGCGCATATCCATTGTCTCTCGAGATAAGGAGGCCCAAAAGAAAAAAAGAAAAAGAAAGAGCCTTACTTCGGTTGTGGGTAAAATGTTGGAAAAGGTTATAAGAGATAAGATTTATAATCATCTTGAAAAGAATAAGTTCATTAGCGATAGTCAGCACGGTTTTGTGAAGGGTAGGTCGTGCCTCACAAACCTTATTGAGTTTTTTGAGAAGGTGACCAAACAGGTGGATGAGGGTAAAGCCGTGGATGTGGTGTATATGGATTTCAGTAAGGCGTTTGATAAGGTTCCCCATGGTAGGCTATTGCAGAAAATACGGAAGTATGGGGTTGAAGGTGATTTAGAGCTTTGGATCAGAAATTGGCTAGCTGAAAGAAGACAGAGGGTGGTGGTTGATGGCAAATGTTCATCCTGGAGTTTAGTTACTAGTGGTGTACCGCAAGGTTCTGTTTTGGGGCCACTGCTGTTTGTCATTTTTATAAATGACCTGGATGAGGGTGTAGAAGAGTGGGTTAGTAAATTTGCGGATGACACGAAGGTCGGTGGAGTTGTGGATAGTGCCGAAGGATGTTGTAGGGTACAGAGGGACAGAGATAGGCTGCAGAGCTGGGCTGAGAGATGGCAAATGGAGTTTAATGCGGAAAAGTGTGAGGTGATTCACTTTGGAAGGAGTAACAGGAATGCAGAGTACTGGGCTAATGGGAAGATTCTTGGTAGTGTAGATGAGCAGAGAGATCTTGGTGTCCAGGTACATAAATCCCTGAAAGTTGCTACCCAGGTGAATAGGGCTGTTAAGAAGGCATATGGTGTGTTAGCTTTTATTAGTAGGGAGATCAAGTTTCGGAGCCACGAGGTCATGCTGCAGCTGTACAAAACTCTGGTGAGACCGCACCTGGAGTATTGCATGCAGTTCTGGTCACCGCATTATAGGAAGGATGTGGAAGCTTTGGAAAGGGTGCAGAGGAGATTTACTAGGAAGTTGCCTGGTATGGAGGGAAGGTCTTACGAGGAAAGGCTGAGGGACTTGAGGTTGTTTGCGTTAGAGAGATGGAGGAGGAGAGGTGACTTAATAGAGACATATAAGATAATCAGAGGGTTAGATAGGGTGGATAGTGAGAGTCTTTTTCCTCGGATGGTGATGGCAAACATGAGGGGACATAGCTTTAAGTTGAGGGGTGATAGATATAGGACAGATGTTAGAGGTAGTTTCTTTACTCAGAGAGTAGTAGGGGCGTGGAACGCCCTGCCTGCAACAGTAGTAGACTTGCCAACTTTAAGGGCATTTAAGTGGTAATTGGATAGACATATGGATGAAAATGGAATAGTGTAGGTCAGATGGTTTCACAGGTTGGCACAACATCGAGGGCCGAAGGGCCTGTACTGCGCTGTAATGTTCTATGTCTCTGTCTATGACTCTAAATGTGTAACTAAAACAGCACAGCCTAGGTCAGAGCTTAGGTCAGCTCTGTGCTCCATATTCAGCAGGGTTTGCAATAGCTGTGTGGGAGAACCCTGGTCTGTAGTGGCAGCTCTACTACTCTGGGTGCATTAATCAGCCTGGCAGGTAGCATCCTGACAGAAGCCTGGAACATGGCTCAGAGCTCAGAACAGCGAGACCGGCACAGAAACGAGACTTGGCAATGTTCTATCACTCGGTGTGTTATAGTGGCACCAAAACAGCTGGCCTTTTCCCCAGGAACATGACCAATCAGATGGTCAGGTGACAACTGGAAAGTGCAAAAATACAAATATGAAGAAACACTCAGAAATTAGTCCCTTTTTTATTCTAACAAAGCAGATTACAGGGCGATATAATGAAGTGTTTAAAATGACAGAAATGATGGGACAGGGTTGATAGAAGCAGATTATTTCCAGCAGTTGAGACTCTGGAATGAGAGGCCATTGATATAAGATTAAACATAAGAGATTTAGACCAGAAGAGAGGAGAAACTTCTTCATACAGAGAGTTGTGAAGCTGTGGGATTCACTCCCAGAGTAATAGTTGATGCAGAAACTACACGAACATTGAAGATTATATTTCCTAGGTGGATGAAATAAATAGGGATAAAGGGATAATGGAAAAGGCAAATGTGAATACAACTATTTGATCATGTGGGGGGTAAATCCCGACATGGACTGGTTGGGCCAAATGGCCTGATTCCATATTTGTATCTTTAGCTGTCTCAGGCATTAGAGACATGAAATTAGAGATCAGATTCAAGGCTGCAGGAAATGGAGATGTCACAATGGGTACTATAGAGGAATACTTGTGAACTTATCAGCTCGATAGTACAGTGTACAGGGTACTCTGTATCTAACCCTGTGCTGTACCTGTCCTGGGGAGTGTTTGATGGGGACAGTGTAGAGGGAGCTTTACTCTGTATCTAACCCCCCGTACTGTACCTGTCCTGGGAGTGTTTGATGGGGACAGTGTAGAGGGAGCTTTACTCTGTATCTAACCCCGTGCTGTACCTGTCCTGGGAGTGCTAGAATGAAATAATGAATGAGTTGCAGGTATCTGATTTAACTGGTTACAGAGAAGTGAATTCCTTGCCTTTGCACAACTTTGTGCATCGGGTGACGCATTTCCTGTGATTGAAGCTCATGGCTAATTTTAACCCTATGAACCCTGTGAATTACCCACTGACTCTCCACTCCACTCCCACCACCCTCCGTTTAAACCTGAACTGTTGGGCAGGCAGCAGGGCACCTCCCTGACACTGCCAGCTCCCTCTTCCAATATTCTGCTGGGAGTTTGATGTATGATTGGGTCGTTATTGCTGGTTTGTCTCTGGCCTATAAGGGGAAGTACTTGTGATTTTCCTGCCAGGTGAAAAGAAAGAATTTTTTATTCTTTCATGGGATGTGGGCGTCGCTGGCCAGGCCAGCATTTATTGTCCATCCCTAATTGCCCTTGAGAAGGTGGTGGTGAGCTGTCTTCTTGAACCACTGCAGTCCATTTGAGGTAGGTACACCCACAGTGCTGTTAGGAAGGGAGTTCCAGGATTTTGACCCAGTGACAGTGAAGGAACTCCTCCTGTTAGTTGTTTAACACCGTTCATGACTGGATGTGGCAGGACTGCATTTATATCGAGCCTTTCACAACCTCCGAGAATCTCAAAGCATTTTAGAATGAATTAAGTACTTTGATATTATTAATTATAATTCGATTATACTGTCTTGAGTTTAGAAGAATGAGAGGTGACCTCACTGCTAGATGCTGAGATGCTGTTTCTCTGGCTGGAGAATCGAGAACCATGGAGAGTGTCTCAGGGTCAGGGTGGGACATTTCAGACTCAGATGAGGAAATACTTATTCACTCGGAGGGTTGTGAATCTCTGGAATTCAGTTAATGGTCAGTCGTGAGTTTATTCAAGACACAAATCGATAGATCTTTGGGCACTGAGGGAATCGAGGGGTAGAGCAGGACGGCTCGATATCAATGCAGTCCTGCCACATCCAGTGGTGGACAGTTAAACAACTAACAGGAGGAGGAGGCTCCACAAACAATCCCAATCCTCAATGATGGGGCAGCCCAGCACATCAGTGCGAAAGATAAGGCTGAAACATTTGCAACAATCTTCAATCTGGAGACAGTAAACAGGAAGGACCTGTTTCCCCTAGCGCAGAGGTCAATTACCAGGGGTCACAGATTTAAGGTGATTGGTAGAAGGATTAGAGGGGACATGAGGAAAAACCTTTTCACCCAGAGGGTGATGGGTGTCTGGAATTCACTGCCAGGATCGGTGGTGGAGGCAGAAACCCTCAACTCATTCGAAAGGTACCTGGACATGCACCTGAAGTGCTGTAACCTGCAAGGCTATGGACCAGGTGCTGGAAGGTGGGATTAGATTGGGCAGCTTGTTTTTTTTCTGCTGGTACAGACACGATGGGCTGAATGGTCTCCTTCTGTGCTGTAATTTTTCGATGGTTGTAAGGTGGAGTTGAGGGAGAAGATCAGCCATGATCGTATTGAACAGGAGCAGGCTCAAGGGGCCGAATGGTCAACTCCTGCTCCTATTTCTAATGTTTTTATGCTTCATGGTGGAGTCACTGTTCTGATATAGAAAACAATTTGCACACACCACGATTTCACAAGTAGCAATGTCATAATGACCACGATATTCTATTTCAGATCATAGTTGAGGATTAAATATTAGCCCAGGCCACTGGGGAAAACTCTCCCTACTGTTCTTCAACATAGTGTCATAGGATTGTTTACAACCACCTGAGAGGGCAGATGGGTCCTCAATTTAACAAATGACAGCACCTCCAACAGTGCAGCATTCCCTCAGTACTGACCCTCCGACAGTGCAGCACTCCCTCAGTACTGACCCTCCGACAGTGCAGCATTCCCTCAGTACTGACCCTCCGACAGTGCAGCACTCCCTCAGTACTGACCCTCCGACAGTGCAGCACTCCCTCAGTACTGACCCTCCGACAGTGCAGCACTCCCTCAGTACTGACCCTCCGACAGTGCAGCACTCCCTCAGTACTGACCCTCCGACAGTGCAGCACTCCCTCAGTACTGACCCTCCGACAGTGCAGCACTCCCTCAGTACTGACCCTCCGACAGTGCAGCACTCCCTCAGTACTGACCCTCCGACAGTGCAGCACTCCCTCAGTACTGACCCTCCGACAGTGCAGCACTCCCTCAGTACTGACCCTCCGACAGTGCAGCACTCCCTCAGTACTGACCCTCCGACAGTGCAGCCCTCCCTCAGTACTGACCCTCCGACAGTGCAGCCCTCCCTCAGTACTGACCCTCCGACAGTGCAGCCCTCCCTCAGTACTGACCCTCCGACAGTGCAGCCCTCCCTCAGTACTGACCCTCCGACAGTGCAGCCCTCCCTCAGTACTGACCCTCCGACAGTGCAGCCCTCCCTCAGTACTGACCCTCCGACAGTGCAGCCCTCCCTCAGTACTGACCCTCCGACAGTGCAGCCCTCCCTCAGTACTGACCCTCCGACAGTGCAGCCCTCCCTCAGTACTGACCCTCCGACAGTGCAGCACTCCCTCAGTACTGACCTTCCGACAGTGCAGCACTCCCTCAGTACTGACCCTCCGACAGTGCAGCACTCCCTCAGTACTGACCCTCCGACAGTGCAGCCCTCCCTCAGTACTGACCCTCCGACAGTGCAGCCCTCCCTCAGTACTGACCCTCCGACAGTGCAGCACTCCCTCAGTACTGACCCTCCGACAGTGCAGCCCTCCCTCAGTACTGACCCTCCGACAGTGCAGCCCTCCCTCAGTACTGACCCTCCGACAGTGCAGCACTCCCTCAGTACTGACCCTCCGACAGTGCAGCACTCCCTCAGTACTGACCCTCCGACAGTGCAGCACTCCCTCAGTACTGACCCTCCGACAGTGCAGCCCTCCCTCAGTACTGACCCTCCGACAGTGCAGCACTCCCTCAGTACTGACCCTCCGACAGTGCAGCCCTCCCTCAGTACTGACCCTCCGACAGTGCAGCACTCCCTCAGTACTGACCCTCCGACAGTGCAGCCCTCCCTCAGTACTGACCCTCCGACAGTGCAGCCCTCCCTCAGTACTGACCCTCCGACAGTGCAGCCCTCCCTCAGTACTGACCCTCCGACAGTGCAGCCCTCCCTCAGTACTGACCCTCCGACAGTGCAGCCCTCCCTCAGTACTGACCCTCCGACAGTGCAGCACTCCCTCAGTACTGACCCTCCGACAGTGCAGCACTCCCTCAGTACTGACCCTCCGACAGTGCAGCACTCCCTCAGTACTGACCCTCCGACAGTGCAGCACTCCCTCAGTACTGACCCTCCGACAGTGCAGCCCTCCCTCAGTACTGACCCTCCGACAGTGCAGCCCTCCCTCAGTACTGACCCTCCGACAGTGCAGCACTCCCTCAGTACTGACCCTCCGACAGTGCAGCACTCCCTCAGTACTGACCCTCCGACAGTGCAGCCCTCCCTCAGTACTGACCCTCCGACAGTGCAGCCCTCCCTCAGTACTGACCCTCCGACAGTGCAGCCCTCCCTCAGTACTGACCCTCCGACAGTGCAGCCCTCCCTCAGTACTGACCCTCCGACAGTGCAGCCCTCCCTCAGTACTGACCCTCCGACAGTGCAGCACTCCCTCAGTACTGACCCTCCGACAGTGCAGCACTCCCTCAGTACTGACCCTCCGACAGTGCAGCCCTCCCTCAGTACTGACCCTCCGACAGTGCAGCCCTCCCTCAGTACTGACCCTCCGACAGTGCAGCCCTCCCTCAGTACTGACCCTCCGACAGTGCAGCCCTCCCTCAGTACTGACCCTCCGACAGTGCAGCCCTCCCTCAGTACTGACCCTCCGACAGTGCAGCCCTCCCTCAGTACTGACCCTCCGACAGTGCAGCCCTCCCTCAGTACTGACCCTCCGACAGTGCAGCACTCCCTCAGTACTGACCCTCCGACAGTGCAGCACTCCCTCAGTACTGACCCTCCGACAGTGCAGCACTCCCTCAGTACTGACCCTCCGACAGTGCAGCACTCCCTCAGTACTGACCCTCCGACAGTGCAGCCCTCCCTCAGTACTGACCCTCCGACAGTGCAGCACTCCCTCAGTACTGACCCTCCGACAGTGCAGCCCTCCCTCAGTACTGACCCTCCGACAGTGCAGCACTCCCTCAGTACTGACCCTCCGACAGTGCAGCCCTCCCTCAGTACTGACCCTCCGACAGTGCAGCCCTCCCTCAGTACTGACCCTCCGACAGTGCAGCCCTCCCTCAGTACTGACCCTCCGACAGTGCAGCCCTCCCTCAGTACTGACCCTCCGACAGTGCAGCCCTCCCTCAGTACTGACCCTCCGACAGTGCAGCCCTCCCTCAGTACAGACCCTCCGACAGTGCAGCCCTCCCTCAGTACTGACCCTCCGACAGTGCAGCACTCCCTCAGTACTGACCCTCCGACAGTGCAGCACTCCCTCAGTACTGACCCTCCGACAGTGCAGCACTCCCTCAGTACTGACCCTCCGACAGTGCAGCACTCCCTCAGTACTGACCCTCCGACAGTGCAGCACTCCCTCAGTACTGACCCTCCGACAGTGCAGCACTCCCTCAGTACTGACCCTCCGACAGTGCAGCACTCCCTCAGTACTGACCCTCCGACAGTGCAGCACTCCCTCAGTACTGACCCTCCGACAGTGCAGCACTCCCTCAGTACTGACCCTCCGACAGTGCAGCACTCCCTCAGTACTGACCCTCCGACAGTGCAGCACTCCCTCAGTACTGACCCTCCGACAGTGCAGCACTCCCTCAGTACTGACCCTCCGACAGTGCAGCACTCCCTCAGTACTGACCCTCCGACAGTGCAGCCCTCCCTCAGTACTGACCCTCCGACAGTGCAGCCCTCCCTCAGTACTGACCCTCCGACAGTGCAGCCCTCCCTCAGTACTGACCCTCCGACAGTGCAGCCCTCCCTCAGTACTGACCCTCCGACAGTGCAGCCCCCGTCAGTACTGACCCTCCGACAGTGCAGCCCTCCCTCAGTACTGACCCTCCGACAGTGCAGCCCTCCCTCAGTACTGACCCTCCGACAGTGCAGCCCTCCCCCAGTACTGACCCTCCGACAGTGCAGCCCTCCCTCAGTACTGACCCTCCGACAGTGCAGCCCTCCCTCAGTACTGACCCTCCGACAGTGCAGCACTCCCTCAGTACTGACCTTCCGACAGTGCAGCACTCCCTCAGTACTGACCCTCCGACAGTGCAGCCCTCCCTCAGTACTGACCCTCCGACAGTGCAGCCCTCCCTCAGTACTGACCCTCCGACAGTGCAGCCCTCCCTCAGTACTGACCCTCCGACAGTGCAGCACTCCCTCAGTACTGACCCTCCGACAGTGCAGCCCTCCCTCAGTACTGACCCTCCGACAGTGCAGCCCTCCCTCAGTACTGACCCTCCGACAGTGCAGCCCTCCCTCAGTACTGACCCTCCGACAGTGCAGCACTCCCTCAGTACTGACCCTCCGACAGTGCAGCACTCCCTCAGTACTGACCCTCCGACAGTGCAGCACTCCCTCAGTACTGACCCTCCGACAGTGCAGCCCTCCCTCAGTACTGACCCTCCGACAGTGCAGCACTCCCTCAGTACTGACCCTCCGACAGTGCAGCCCTCCCTCAGTACTGACCCTCCGACAGTGCAGCCCTCCCTCAGTACTGATCCTCCGACAGTGCAGCCCTCCCTCAGTACTGACCCTCCGACAGTGCAGCCCTCCCTCAGTACTGACCCTCCGACAGTGCAGCCCTCCCTCAGTACTGACCCTCCGACAGTGCAGCCCTCCCTCAGTACTGACCCTCCGACAGTGCAGCCCTCCCTCAGTACTGACCCTCCGACAGTGCAGCCCTCCCTCAGTACTGACCCTCCGACAGTGCAGCCCTCCCTCAGTACTGACCCTCCGACAGTGCAGCCCTCCCTCAGTACTGACCCTCCGACAGTGCAGCCCTCCCTCAGTACTGACCCTCTGACTCTGTAGCACTCCCTCGGTACTACACTGCGAGTGTCAGCCTGTATTATTTGCTGAAGTATCCAAAATGGGACTTTAACCCATGACCTGCTGACTCAGGTGGAAGTGCTGCCCACTGAGCCACGACTGAGGTACAGGTGCTAAAGTTGGCCTCAGTTTCCCTGGATTGGGGTTGGGGGTTTGAGGGGGAGGCGAGGGATTGTAATTAGCCAGGTTTCTGCTCCTGATCACTATCCAGCGTGTGTGCGTTGGCTGGAGTTAGGATGGGCTCTGGTTGAATGGACTGCTGACAATTGCAGCCTGGGCTGACCCAAGGTGTGAACTTTGACCGGGTACTCGTGGGGAGCTCAGACACCAGCGAGGGAGGAGTGTAAAAAAGTAGTAGAATCGCACAGCATGAAAGGAGGCCATTCAGCCCATTGTGCCTGTGCTGGCTCTCTGAAGGAGCTATCCAATGAGACTCACTCCCCCCTGCTCTTTCCCAACAGCCCTGCAAATTTTTCCCTTTCAAGTATTTATCGAATTCCCTTTTGAAAATTCCTATTGAATCTGCTTCCACCGCCCTTTCAGGCAGCGCGTTCCAGATCACAACAACTCACTGTGTCAAAACAGATCCCTCTGGTTCTTTTGTCATTTACCTTAATTCTGCATCCTCTGGTTACTGACCTGTTTGCTAATAACAGTTTCCCCTTATTTACTCTATCAAAACCCCTCTTGATTTTGAACACCTCTATTAAATCTCCCTCTTAACCTCCTCTGTTCTAAGGAGAACAATCGCAGCTTCTTCAGTCTCTCCACATTAACTGAAACTCCTCATCCCTCGGACCGTTCCAGTAAATCTCCTCCGCACCCTCTCCAAGGCCTTGCCATTCTTCCTAAAGTGAGTAAAGACTGAGTTGGGGAGGGGGTTGGTTACCTGGGAGACAGAGCGGAGATACCTGTAGACTGCTTTCGTGGGGAAGGGGAGATTGTGATACAGGTGTACGGGTGTGAGATCCATGCATGGCACCTTGGACAGGAGGCTCAGTAGGTCCTCTCCTGGAACACCGCTTGTGTTGCTGAAGTGGGCGGGATCCACTGAGGTGCTGAAGGCACAGACGACGCACTTGCCGTCCAACAGGGCAACGACGAGCCAGACAACGGGAGCAATGACAGCTCTCTGGACCACGGCAAAGAACATGTAGCGCAGCAATGAGGCATCCTTGGTTCTCCTGCCCTCAGGACGCAGCCATTCCTCCAGCATCAACACCGAGTGTTTGTTCACAATGATGCCACAGAAGAACAGGATACCTGGTGGCAGCAACATGACCCCAATCCCATAGACTGTGTTGTAGATGGGTAAACACGGACAGGTGAAGTGAAAGGAGCTGTAGATCCGAATACTCGCCAAGGCCAGGATTCCACAAATCCCATTCATCATTGACTCTGAGTTGGATTGGAAGTGGCGGAAGATGGTGATGAAACGGTCCATGATGCTCACTATTGAGAGTGTTTGTGAGAGCAGAGCCTGAAGAGAAGCAAACCATTCGCCAAGGTTTCTGCACAGAGAATTCAGCTGCTTGTGCAGAACTCCCGCCCTCTTGGCCTCGGATTTGCTGAGCCCACAGGTTTAAATCTGCCATCTAATTGGGAGAAGAGCTGTCACTCAGCAATGGGGCAGTGTAACAGCACAGAGCAATGACACACCTGCTCACCAAGTGTGGCTGCTGAACGGGGATTTACATTAAAGGGACACTGTCTGAATTAACCATTTTAATCTGTGAGCAAACACACCACACATCGTCACAATGTAACGCACCAGCTCATCACTTCTGCATAACATCATCACACTTAGAATATTGCGTGCAATTCTGGTCGCCACACTACCAGAAGAACGTGGAGGCTTTGGAGAGGGTACAGAGGAGGTTTACCAGGATGTTGCCTGGTCTGGAGGGCATTAGCTATGAGGAGAGGTTGGAAAAACTCGGATTGTTTTCACTGGAACGACGGAGGTGGAGGGGCGACATGATAGAGGTTTACAAAGTTATGAGCGGCATGGACAGAGTGGATAGTCAGAAGCTTTTTCCCAGGGTGGAAGAGTCAGTTACTAGGGGACATAGGTTTAAGGTGAGAGGGGCAAAGTTTAGAGGGGATGTGCGAGGCAAGTTCTTCACACAGAGGGTGGTGAGTGACTGGAACTTGCTGCCGGGGGAGGTGGTGGAAGCAGATACGATAGCGACGTTTAAGAGGCATCTTGACAAATACATGAATAGGAAGGGAATAGAGGGATATGGTCCCCGGAAGTGCAGAAGGTTTTAGTTTAGGCAGGTATCAAGATCGGCGCAGTCTTGGAGGGCCGAATGGCCTGTTTCTGTGCTGTACTGTTCTTTGTTCTTTGTTCATAGGTGAGGAAGAGGTCCAACCAATAACAATTTGCATTGATATAGCACCTTTACCATAGTAAAACATCCCAAGGCATTTTGTAGGAGTGTAAATCAATTTAACACTGAGCCACATAAATACATATCAGGACAGGTGACCAAAGAGTTGGGTTTTAAGGAGCATCTTAAAGGAGGAGAGCGAGGCGGAGAGGTTTAGGGAGGGAATTCCAGAGCTTAGGGTCCAGGCAGCTGAAGGCTCGGCTGCAGATGGTGGAGCGATTAAATTTGGGGAATGCTCCAGAAACCAGAACTGGAGGAGAGCAGAGATCGCAGAGGGTTGTAGGGCTGGAGCAACATCTGTCATCAAAATATTTCTAAAAGTATTTGGCCCACATCGAAAATGTAACTTTGCAGCACCAATCGGCAGCTGGAAATGACTCCTTTATGCTAGCAGGACCTGACTCAAAAAACCTGTTTTTGTTGATGCTAGCTTCTAACTGAAACGTTAACTCTGTTTCTCTCTCTCCACAGATGCTGCCAGACCTGCGGAGTATTTCCAGCATTTTCTGTTTTTATTTATGACCATTTAAAGATCGTGTTCATTGGATTTTCTTTCCTGCCTTGTTTGACCAACACAGTCTTGTTCCGTGATGTTCTCCCAAACTGTCGTCAGAATTTCAAACACAATGAGGGCTGGTCTCATTAATGTGCAGTTTGTAGTCAGTTAATCTCCAGCCCTGAGTGAATTAGTCAAAGCTTCATTCCCTGCTTATTTGATCCGGGCAGGATTTTTAATTATACATTTGGAGACATCCTCACCAGCCGGATCATCCCCCTCATTGTCCCACTCTCCTCGTGGCCCAGTGTCTGGGCCTCCTTTTACATATTACAGGCAGGACCAACTCAACTGGAGTGATAAGAGGCCATTCAGCCCTTCAAGCCTGTTCTGTCATTCAGTTATATCATGGTTGATCTGCAACTCAACTCTGTTTATTTGTCTTTGCTCCATATTCCTGACACCATCAAAAAATCTATTGAAATTTCCAATTTGACCCCCAGTCTCAGCAGCTTTTTGGGAGAGAGTTCCAGGTTCCCACTCCCCTCGGTGTAAAGAAGTGTTTCCTGACATCACCCCTGAACAGCCTGGCTCTGAGTTTAGGGTTCTGCCCCCTTGTTCTGGACTCCCCCCACCACCCCCCCCCCCCCCCCAACAGAGGAAATAGTTTCTCTGTACCCGAACAAATCCTTTGATCATTTTAAACACCTCAATTAGACCTAAACTCAAGGGAATACAGCCCAGTCTATGTAACCTGTCCTCATAATTTAACCCTTTTAACCCTGGTATCATTCTGGTGAATCTTCACTGCACCCTCTCATGGCCAGTGTATCCTCCTGAGGTGTGGGGTCCAGAACTGAACACAGTTACTCCAGACAGAGTCTGACCAAGGCTCTGTAAACACGTGGCCTATTTGCCCTGAAGTAACCCCAGTCTCGCACCCGGCCCTGAGCCCCATTGTTACAGGAACCCAATTGCTATTTTGGCCCTTTCAGGAGCTGCAGCAGATCCTGGGATTTCCCCGTCTTGGTCCCACTGCTGCTACATAATGGAGATACTGAAGAAAATGGGATGATTCTCTGCAGACTAACGCTGGCAGGTCATTTGCAGACACTTGGTATCCTAACAGTAAATTCTGCTGCTAGAGAAATCTAGCCCTTAATGTGTAAATCTCCCTGACTCTCACTCTGATTAAGCTGTATAACAAACTCCAGAGGTTTGCTCATCACACATGTCGGACTGTCTGCCTTAAATCCGATCTCAATTTTGAACAAAAATGCATTCTCTAATCCTCCAACTCAATCCTCAATTTCAATGAAAATTACAAGCAGTGCATTCGCTCTCTCCCTCTCAGTCCCCTCAGGCTGTGACTCCGTCTAGGCCTGATTAAAGTGACTTTTCCATGTTGATAGGAGAGCAGGAAACGTCCTGGACAACATTAAACCCTCAACCAACACCACTGAAAACTAAATGGTCATTCGCTGTTGTTTGTGGGATCTTGCTGTGCTAAAATGGGTACAGTAAGGCACTGTATATCAAAGTCTTTTAGTGTGTGTTAAGTGCTGGAAGAGGGTTCTGAGTGATGTGGAAAAACGCTTTATAAACACAAGTGTCTCCAAATCAGGTTTTATTACATGGCTTCTCTGACACAGGGAGAGTGTGGACTGGAGAGCAATGACCGAGTACTCGAATTTATTCCCTGAGTGTGTCGATTCCCACATGCCTGGGGAGCTCCCAGAAATGAGCCAATGACCAGGTTCTTGTACATATCACTCAAACCAGCTTCTAGAATGAGTTCCAGTTCCTGGTCACTGACACCACCCGTATCGATACAGGGTCCAATACCATCTAATACCAGGGATCGGACTCAGCTGTGATGCCCTGCGCAGTCAAATATCCTGTTGACGGTCACTGTGAGGAATGGTCACTCAGGCGCGGTACCACAGTGCAGGGGTTAAGGAGATAATGTCCCCTGGTTGGAGGGGGGGGGGGAGAAATAAGATTCTTCTTGGACAGGACACAAACTTGCAGCATCACCCTCAGTGCCTCAGTAACCAGCGCACTACATCCGCCTCTCCTGCACAGTGAAAACTTCAGGAAATGGAACACTATCTGTTACCCAAGGCAAAGGTCAAAGAACATTAATCAAAGAAGTAGAGTGTTCCAAAGGAGCTCTTGTCACCCAGGAACACCGGCTTGTGACTGTCAATCAAAGCAGATTCTTCTTCTTCTTTTGTCTCAAAGCAGTGAAGATTCTTTCTGGCTGTTGGAAGGAAACAGAACGGGTTTTGATGAAAGGTCATCAATCTGCAACATTAACTTTGTTTCTCTGAATAACTTCATACTTCCGCATATTATACTCCATCTGCAGCCTTGTTGCCTAATCGTTTAAACTGTCTATATCCAACTATATAACCCAACCAGTTACATCCTCAAAAAAACTAATAAATTTGTCAAACACAATTTCCCTTTTGCAAAAACCATGTTGGCTTTGTCTGACCATACTGTGATTTTCTAAGTGCATTGTTAAGATTCCTTAATTATAGATTCCAGCACTTTCCCAACAACGATATCAAGCTAACTGGTGTAAGTTCTCTGTTTTTTCTCTCAATCCTTTCTTGAATAGTGGTGTTACATTTGCTAACTTCCAATCTGCTGGGACCATTCCAGAATCCAGGGAATTTTGTAAAATCATAACCACCGCATCCACTATCTCTGCAACTACCCCTTTTAGAACCCTAGGGCGTAGGCCATCAGGTCCCGGGGATTTGTCGGATTTTAGTCCCTTAAGTTTCTCCAATACTTTTTCTCTGCTGATATTAATTACCTTAAGTTCCTCACTCTTGATAGTCCCTTGATTATCCTCTATTTCTGGTATGTAACTTGTGTCTTCTACTGTGAAGACAGACACAAAATATTCAATGTCTCTGCATTTCCTCATTCCCCATGATAAATTTCTCCTGTCTCTGCTTCTAAGGGAGCAAGGTTTACTTTAGCTACTCTCTTCCTTTTTATATACTCGTAAAAGCTCTTGCAATCTATTTTTATATTCCCTGCTAGTTTACTCTCATTCTATTTTTTTTCCCCTTTTTATCAACTTTTTGGTTACCCTTTGCTGATTTCTAAAACACTCCCAATCCTCAGACTTGCTACTGTTCTTTGAAACATTATAAGTCTCTGCTATTATTCTAACACTATCCTTAACTTCCCAAGAAAGCCACAGATGGATCTTTCTTGCTCAGTTTTTGTTTTTTAATGGAATGTATTTTTGTTGAACATTTTGAATTGTTTCTTTAAAGGTTTCCCACTGTTTACTTATCACCATACCTTTTAGTCTACTTACCCAATCAACCCTAGCCAGCTCTCCCAGCTACCTAAGGAATTGACTTTGTTTAAGTTTAAGATTCGTGTTTGGAACTGGAGTATGTCGCCTTCAAACTTAATATGGAATTCAATTTTATTATGATCACTTTTTCCCAGCAGATCTTTTACTATGAGATTACTAATTAACCCTGCCTCATTGCACAATACTAGATCTAAAATAGCTTTATCCCTAGTTGGTTCCACAACATATTGCTCCAGGAAACTGTTGTGAAAGCATTCTACAAACTCATCTTCCAGACTTCGTTTTGCCAATTTGATTTGTCCAGTCTATATGAAGATTAAAGTCGCCCATAATTGTTACATTAAATTTGTTACAAGCTCCAATAATTTCCTACTTAATGCTCTATCCATCAGTATCACTACTGTTAGGGGGCCTATAAGCTACTCCCACCAGCGTTTATTGATTCTTGCTGTTCCTAATCTCCACCCATTCTGATTCTACTTCCTCTTCTTCTGAATCAAGATCCTTTCTCACCAATGTCCTTATGTAATTCTTTACTATCAGGCCTATTCCTCCTCCTTTTCCATTCTGTCTTTTTGAAATATTGTGTACCCTGGAATATTTATTTCCCAACTTTTGTCACCTTGTAACCATGTCTCTGTAATGGCGATTAGATCTGAAACATTTATCTCTATTTGTGCCACTAGTTCATCTATCTTGTTACGAATGTTTCATGCATTCAGATAAAGAGCCTTTAATTTTTATTTTAATACTAATTGGCTGCTGCACTGTTACTGTTAAACTCTCAGTCCCTTCCTGTCCCACACAGCTCGTCTTTACTCAAATCGCTATACTACTCTACTGCCTTGACTTTTCTCTTTAGATTTCTAAATCTCCCTTCACCTGATCCCTCCTCCCACCCTGTTCATTTTCATTGTTTACTACATTTCTGAGTTTTGTGCCATTTTAACCAAGTTAAGTCCAGGTCATTGATCTATATCAAAGAGAGCAGCGGTCTTATTACCTACCCCTGGGGAACAGCACGCTATACTTCTCTCCAGTGTTCAAAAGAACTATTCACTGCTACTCTCTTTTCTATCCTTTAGCCATCTTTGTAGCCAGGCTCCCACCATCCCTTTAATCCCCATGGGCTTGAACTTTGCTAATGAGACTATTACATGGAGCTTTATTAAACGTCTTTTGATAATCCTGATACCCAACATCAACTGCATTAACCTTGTTCACTCTCAATGACTTCATCAAAGAACTCAATAAGATTAGTCAAATACAATTTTCCTTTATAAATCCATGCTGGATGTCATTTATTAACCTGTATTTTTTGATGTGCCAATTGATTTTGTATCTAATTATTGTATCTAAAAGTTTTCCCGTTACTGATGTTAGGCTTTCTGGTCTGGAATCATCCTTCTTCCCTTTTTTGAACCGGGATTTCAGCCTCCAATCATCCGGCACTACCTCCATATCTAAGGAGGGTCGGAAGATTGTAACCAGAGCCTCCGCAATTTCCACCCTTACTTCCCTCAGTATCCTAGGATGGATCTCACCTGGGCGGGTGACTTTTCTACTCTGAATACTGCCAACCTTTAAGTACATCATCTTTATCTGTTTTTAATTCGATCCAAATTCTCTCCTCCTTCACTGCTACATTGGCAGCATCCTCTTCTCTAGTGAAGACAATGTAAAGTACTCAAAGTATCTCAGCCACACCCTCTACCTCCATAAGAAGATCTCCTCTTTGGTCCCTAATTGCCCCCTTCCTTTGACTATCCTTTTACTATTTTTAGATTTTTACAAGAATTTTGGGTTTCCTGTAAGGTTAGCCACGAATCTATTCTCATACTTTGTCCCTCTTGCTTCCTTTTTCAGTTCTCCCCTGTACTTTTTGTATTCAGCTTGATTCTCTGCTGATTTCAGAATCTAACATTTATAATGAGCTTCCTTTCTCTGATTCATTTTAACATCTATAGGAACATTTATATATCTTTAGGAACACCACCACTTGCAAGTTCCCCCCTGAGTCACACACCATCCTGACTTGGAACTATATTGCCGTTCCTTCACTGTCGCCGGGTCAAAATCGCTTCCAAACAGCACTGTGGGTGTACCTACACCCCAAGGCCTACAGTGGTTTAAGAAGGAGGCTCACCACCACCTTCTCAAGGGAAATTAGGGATGAGAAATACTGCTGGCCTGACCAGCGACGCCCACATCCCATGAATGAAAATAAAAAGAATCATCCAGGTGGCTCTAGCTTTGGATACCCTTCCTTTTCCCTTTGTGGGAATGTGCCTATTCTGTATTCAAACTCTCTCCTAATGACCATTTTACCTGCTGGCCTTTGATTCAAATCCACCAGGGCCAGATCCCTTTTCAACTCACTGAAATTAGCTGTCTGCCAGCTGAGTATTTCCATTATTGACTTTTCCTTGTCCTTTTCCAGAACTATTCTAAACTTAATGATATTATGATCACTGTTTCCCAAATGCTCCCCCACTGAAACAAGCTCTACTTGCCCCTCTTCATTACCCAGAACTAGCTGCAGCATTGCTTCACTGGGCTAGAACCACACTGATCATATGCACTTCCTGGCCCTTTGCACTATTACTATTCCAGTCAGTCTTCAGGATAACTGAAGCCCCCATTATCGCCACTTTGCAGTTTTTACATCTTTCTGTTGTAAACCTGTGAATTTGTTTCTTTCTCCCATTCCCAATAAATAGTGGGAAAAAAAACACGCACACTAAAACAAACACACCAAATCACTCACGCTAAAACATGCACGCTAAAACACACAAAAACACGCACATTAAAACACGCAAGCCAAAACACACACACTAAAACACATAAGGCAAAACATGCACTCCAAAACACACCATCAGAAACACGCAAGAGGAAGCACAGAAAGACCAAATGGTAGGTTTTTGATTTCAGCTCCTGGGAGCAGAATGTTTTTGGGAGGAGCAGAGTGTTGTTGGGAGGAGCAGAGTGTTGTTGGGAGGAGCAGAGTGTTGTTGGGAGGAGCAGAGTGTTTTTGGGAGGAGCAGAGTGTTGTTGGGAGGAGCAGAGTGTTGTTGGGAGGAGCAGAGTGTTTTTGGGAGGAGCAGAGTGTTGTGTTGTTGGGAGGAGCAGAGTGTTTTTGGGAGGAGCAGAGTGTTGGGAGGAGCAGAGTGTTGTTGGGAGGAGCAGAGTGTTGGGAGGAGCAGAGTGTTTTTGGGAGGAGCAGAGTGTTGTTGGGAGGAGCAGAGTGTTGTTGGGAGGAGCAGAGTGTTTTTGGGAGGAGCAGAGTGTTTTTGGGAGGAGCAGAGTGTTTTTGGGAGGAGCAGAGTGTTGGGAGGAGCAGAGTGTTTTTGGAAGGAGCAGAGTGTTGTTGGGAGGAGCAGAGTGTTGTTGGGAGGAGCAGAGTGTTGTTGGGAGGAGCAGAGTGTTTTTGGGAGGAGCAGAGTGTTGTTGGGAGGAGCAGAGTGTTGTTGGGAGGAGCAGAGTGTTGTTGGGAGGAGCAGAGTGTTGGGAGGAGCAGAGTGTTGGGAGGAGCAGAGTGTTTTTGGGAGGAGCAGAGTGTTTTTGGGAGGAGCAGAGTGTTTTTGGGAGGAGCAGAGTGTTGTTGGGAGGAGCAGAGTGTTGTTGGGAGGAGCAGAGTGTTGTTGGGAGGAGCAGAGTGTTGGGAGGAGCAGAGTGTTTTTGGGAGGAGCAGAGTGTTTTTGGGAGGAGCAGAGTGTTTTTGGGATGAGCAGAGTGTTGGGAGGAGCAGAGTGTTGGGAGGAGCAGAGTGTTGTTGGGAGGAGCAGAGTGTTGTTGGGAGGAGCAGAGTGTTTGTTTTGGGAGGAGCAGAGTGTTGTTGGGAGGAGCAGAGTGTTTGTTTTGGGAGGAGCAGAGTGTTGTGTTGTTGGGAGGAGCAGAGTGTTTTTGGGAGGAGCAGAGTGTTGTTGGGAGGAGCAGCGTGTTTTTGGGAGGAGCAGAGTGTTGTTGGGAGGAGCAGAGTGTTGGGAGGAGCAGAGTGTTGTTGGGAGGAGCAGAGTGTTGTTGGGAGGAGCAGAGTGTTGTTGGGAGGAGCAGAGTGTTGGGAGGAGCAGAGTGTTGTTGGGAGGAGCAGAGTGTTGTTGGGAGGAGCAGAGTGTTGTTGGGAGGAGCAGAGTGTTGTTGGGAGGAGCAGAGTGTTTGTTTTGGGAGGAGCAGAGTGTTGTGTTGTTGGGAGGAGCAGAGTGTTTTTGGGAGGAGCAGAGTGTTGTTGGGAGGAGCAGCGTGTTTTTGGGAGGAGCAGAGTGTTGTTGGGAGGAGCAGAGTGTTGGGAGGAGCAGAGTGTTGTTGGGAGGAGCAGAGTGTTGTTGGGAGGAGCAGAGTGTTGTTGGGAGGAGCAGAGTGTTGTTGGGAGGAGCAGAGTGTTTGTTTTGGGAGGAGCAGAGTGTTGTGTTGTTGGGAGGAGCAGAGTGTTTTTGGGAGGAGCAGAGTGTTGTTGGGAGGAGCAGAGTGTTGTTGGGAGGAGCAGAGTGTTTGTTTTGGGAGGAGCAGAGTGTTGTTGGGAGGAGCAGAGTGTTTGTTTTGGGAGGAGCAGAGTGTTGGGAGGAGCAGAGTGTTGTTGGGAGGAGCAGAGTGTTGTTGGGAGGAGCAGAGTGTTGTTGGGAGGAGCAGAGTGTTGTTGGGAGGAGCAGAGTGTTGTTGGGAGGAGCAGAGTGTTGTTGGGAGGAGCAGAGTGTTGTTGGGAGGAGCAGTGTGTTGTTGGGAGGAGCAGAGTGTTTGTTTTGGGAGGAGCAGAGTGTTGTGTTGTTGGGAGGAGCAGAGTGTTTTTGGGAGGAGCAGAGTGTTGTTGGGAGGAGCAGAGTGTTGTTGGGAGGAGCAGAGTGTTGTTGGGAGGAGCAGAGTGTTGTTGGGAGGAGCAGAGTGTTGTTGGGAGGAGCAGAGTGTTGTTGGGAGGAGCAGAGTGTTTGTTTTGGGAGGAGCAGAGTGTTGTGTTGTTGGGAGGAGCAGAGTGTTTTTGGGAGGAGCAGAGTGTTGTTGGGAGGAGCAGAGTGTTGTTGGGAGGAGCAGAGTGTTGTTGGGAGGAGCAGAGTGTTTTTGGGAGGAGCAGAGTGTTGTTGGGAGGAGCAGAGTGTTGGGAGGAGCAGAGTGTTGGGAGGAGCAGAGTGTTGGGAGGAGCAGAGTGTTGGGAGGAGCAGAGTGTTGGGAGGAGCAGAGTGTTGTTGGGAGGAGCAGAGTGTTGTTGGGAGGAGCAGAGTGTTGTTGGGAGGAGCAGAGTGTTGTTGGGAGGAGCAGAGTGTTGTTGGGAGGAGCAGAGTGTTGTTGGGAGGAGCAGAGTGTTGTTGGGAGGAGCAGAGTGTTTTTGGGAGGAGCAGAGTGTTTTTGGGAGGAGCAGAGTGTTTTTGGGAGGAGCAGAGTGTTTTGGGAGGAGCAGAGTGTTGTGTTGTTGGGAGGAGCAGAGTGTTGTGTTGTTGGGAGGAGCAGAGTGTTGTGTTGTTGGGAGGAGCAGAGTGTTGTGTTGTTGGGAGGAGCAGAGTGTTGTTGGGAGGAGCAGAGTGTTTTGGGAGGAGCAGAGTGTTTTGGGAGGAGCAGAGTGTTGTGTTGTTGGGAGGAGCAGAGTGTTGTTGGGAGGAGCAGAGTGTTGTGTTTTTGGGAGGAGCAGAGTGTTTTTGGGAGGAGCAGAGTGTTTTTGGGAGGAGCAGAGTGTTGTGTTTTTGGGAGGAGCAGAGTGTTTTTGGGAGGAGCAGAGTGTTTTGGGAGGAGCAGAGTGTTTTGGGAGGAGCAGAGTGTTTTGGGAGGAGCAGAGTGTTTTGGGAGGAGCAGAGTGTTTTGGGAGGAGCAGAGTGTTTTGGGAGGAGCAGAGTGTTGTTGGGAGGAGCAGAGTGTTGTTGGGAGGAGCAGAGTGTTGTTGGGAGGAGCAGAGTGTTGTTGGGAGGAGCAGAGTGTTTTGGGAGGAGCAGAGTGTTGTTGGGAGGAGCAGAGTGTTGTTGGGAGGAGCAGAGTGTTGTTGGGAGGAGCAGAGTGTTGTTGGGAGGAGCAGAGTGTTGTTGGGAGGAGCAGAGTGTTGTTGGGAGGAGCAGAGTGTTGTTGGGAGGAGCAGAGTGTTGTTGGGAGGAGCAGAGTGTTGTTGGGAGGAGCAGAGTGTTGTTGGGAGGAGCAGAGTGTTGTTGGGAGGAGCAGAGTGTTGTTGGGAGGAGCAGAGTGTTGTTGGGAGGAGCAGAGTGTTGTTGGGAGGAGCAGAGTGTTGTTGGGAGGAGCAGAGTGTTGTTGGGAGGAGCAGAGTGTTGTTGGGAGGAGCAGAGTGTTTTTGGGAGGAGCAGAGTGTTTTTGGGAGGAGCAGAGTGTTTTTGGGAGGAGCAGAGTGTTTTTGGGAGGAGCAGAGTGTTTTGGGAGGAGCAGAGTGTTTTGGGAGGAGCAGAGTGTTTTGGGAGGAGCAGAGTGTTTTGGGAGGAGCAGAGTGTTGTTGGGAGGAGCAGAGTGTTGTTGGGAGGAGCAGAGTGTTGTTGGGAGGAGCAGAGTGTTGTTGGGAGGAGCAGAGTGTTGTTGGGAGGAGCAGAGTGTTGGGAGGAGCAGAGTGGAAAGTATAGTGAAGATAATGACATGTTGATATCTCTGCATTTCTTCTCCCATTATCTTAAATGGAATCAGCTGAATTTGCTGCTGCTTTACCTTCATTTACGAAGAACTCGGCCAACAGGTACGACATCCTGACTCCGTGTGCACAGTGAGGAGCTGCCAAACTCTCCTTCCACAAAAAGCGGTTTGCTTCAGGATGCCACTGGGTGCCATAGAACGGATATTTAAAAGCTGCAAGAGAGGTGACTAGAGGTCAGTTTTAAAATATCAGCAATACTTCGACTACAGCAAGTGTGTCATGGGATAAATGTGTAACAGGAGGAGTGTGTCGTGGAGTGAGTGTGTCGCGGGACGAGTGTGTCGCGGGACGAGTGTGTCGCGGGGCGAGTGTGTCGCTGGGTGAGTGTGTCGCGGGGCGAGTAGGACTTAGGAGCAGGAGTAAACCATTCAGCTCTTCGAGCCTGCTCTACCATTCGATAAGATCAGGGCTGATCTGGTTGTGGTCTCAACTCCACTTTCCTGTCTGTCCCCCATAATCCTTGACTCCCTTGTTGATCAAAAATTTATCGAACTCAGCCTAGAATAAATTCAATGACACAGTCTCCGGTGCTTTCTTGGGAAAAGAATTCCACAGACGAACGACCCTTTGAGAAAAAAAATTTCTCCTCATCTTCGTCTTAAAAGGGAGACCTCTTATTCCTAAACTGTGTCCCCTGGTTCTAGTCTCCCCCACAAGAAGAAACATCCTCTCGGTATCCACTCTATCAAGTCCCCTCGGGATCTTTTATTTTTCAATAAGGTCACCTCTCATTATTTTAAACTGTAATACGTACAGGCCCAACCTGCTCAAACTTTCTTCATAAGATAAGCCCTTCATCCTAAAATTAGTCGAGTGAACCTTCTCTGAACTGCTTCTAACACAATTATATCCTTTTCCAAATAAGGAGACCAGAACTGTACACAGTACTCCAGATGTGGTCTCACCAAGATCCTGTACAGCTGCAGTAGAATTTCCCTACTTTTATACTCGATTTCCCTTGCAATAAACACCAACATTCCATTTGCCTTCCTAATCACTTGCTGTACCTGCAGACTAACCCTTTGTGATTCATTAACCAGGACACTCTGATCCCTCTGTACCACTGAGTTCTGCAATCTCTCTCCATTTAAATAATATACAGCTTTTCTATTCTTCCTGCCAAAGTGGACAAGTTCACATTTTCCCACATTATACTCCATCTGTCCACTCACTTAACCTCTCTCTATCCTTTGGTAGACTCATTACCTTCTCTTGACAACTTACTTTCCTTCCTATCTTGGTGTCATTGGCAAATTTAGCCACCATACATTCAGTCCCTTCATCCAAGTCATTGATATAAATTGTAAATAGTTGAGGCCCCATCACCGATCCCTGTGACACTCTACTAGTTACAGCTTCCTGTTAGCTAACCAGTCCTTTATCCATGCTAATATGTTACCCCCTACACCAGTGTGTCACTCGATTGTAGATCAGCCCATCCCCACACCTCGCTCCTTGGCCCAGTATTGAGAAGCAGGTCGACTGTGTAACCTGCAGGACAACCGCGACCCAAGACCACCTCGGCCCAGTTCCCAGAGGCTGTGCCATGGCCTCACAGCCAGACCTCCCTGAGGCCCCGCCCTCACAGCCAGACCTCCCTGAGGCCCCGCCCTCACAGCCAGACCTCCCTGAGGCCCCGCCCTCACAGCCAGACCTCCCTGAGGCCCCGCCCTCACAGCCAGAACTCCCTGAGGCCCCGCCCTCACGGCCAGAACTCCGAGGCCCCGCCCTCACGGCCAGAACTCCGAGGCCCCGCCCTCACGGCCAGAACTCCGAGGCCCCGCCCTCACGGCCAGAACTCCGAGGCCCCGCCCTCACAGCCAGAACTCCCTGAGGCCCCGCCCTCACAGCCAGAATTCCCCGAGGCCCCGCCCTCACGGCCGGAATTCCCCGAGGCCCCGCCCTCACAGCCAGAACTCCCTGAGGCCCCGCCCTCACAGCCAGAACTCCCTGAGGCCCCGCCCTCACGGCTGGAATTCCCCAAGCCCCCGCCCTCACGGCTGGAATTCCCTGAGGCCCCGCCCTCACGGCTGGAATTCCCTGAGGCCCCGCCCTCACGGCCAGAATTCCCTGAGGCCCTGCCCTCACAGCCAGAATTCCCTGAGGCCCCGCCCTCACAGCCAGAACTCCCTGAGGTCCCGCCCTCACAGCCAGAACTCCCTGAGGCCCCGCCCTCACGGCCAGAATTCCCTGAGGCCCCGCCCTCATGGCCGGAATTCCCTGAGGCCCCGCCCTCACAGCTGGCATTTCCTATTCCACAAACATGTTCCCAAAACTTTATCCTCCCTCTGTCTCTCACTGGGTTGCGAATCCACAGGCACCGACCAATCCCCAGAACCTCACCCCAAACCAAGAGCTCAGTGAGTGTCATCAAGATATTTGACTGTGGAAGGCATCCCAGCTCAGTCCAATCCTATCGTCACCCACCATCCACAAGCAGAGTCACTGGACAGGGTCAGGAGGATCCCTGGCTGGTTGCCCATGACACTGGGTCACCCATCCCCCCACTCAGGCCCTCTTATACCTTCCATTGTAGAGACGAATGAGACGCGCTGTCTGTCTGTACTGCTGGAGACCAGTCTGTAGAATGACCGCAATTTCTCATTGGATTCAAAGGCCTAAAAGTAAGAAAAAATATAAACGTTCGACAGAGTAAAGTCTGATCCCATTCCACGACAGAACCTCAAATCACCCTCGGGGTATTTGAGAGAAACTCACTCCCACTCTACACTCATGCTCCCTCACTCCCCCTCACACCCCCTCTTCCCCCCCTTTCCCCTCACTCTACTCTCACTCTCACCCTCACTGCCCCTCACCTCCCCCCCCACACACCCCTCACTCCCCCCTTTCCTCCCTCACTCCCAATCTACCCTCACACTCCCACTACTCCTCGTCCCCTTCTACTCCCTCCCCATCAGCCCACTCCCCTTCACTCACGTTCTCTCCCCTCACTTTCTCTCCTTCAATCCCCTCCCACTCACTTCACAGTCATGTTGGATGTTATTTGTGATTTGGTTAGATTTGGAAACCACTCACCCTGAGTCAGTGGTGCTAACAGTCTCGTCTCGGAGTCCGAAAGGGTGTGAGCACAAAATCCAGACTGACACCCGATTGCAGTACTGAGGGAGTGCTGCACTGTCAGGGTGTGCAGTGGAGGTGGGGGGGGGGGGGGGGGGGGGGAGGGGGAGCTGCCTTAAGGATGAGACATGAAACCGAGGCCCTGTCTGCTCTCTCAGGTGCATGTCAAAGATCCCGTGTCACTATTTCAAAGAGCAGGAGCATTCTCCCCAGTGTCCGGGGAAATATATCCCCCCCCCCCAACATTCCCTCTCTCCCTCCCCCACATTCCCTCTCTCCCCCTCCCCCACATTCCCTCTCTCTCCCCCCCACTACATTCCCTCTCTCCCTCCCCCACATTCCTTCTCTCCCTCTTCCACATTCCCTCTCTCCCCCTCCCCCCCATTCCCTCTCTCTCCCCCCCACTACATTCCCTCTCTCCCTCCCCCACATTCCCTCTCTCCCTCTTCCACATTCCCTCTCTCCCTCCCCCACATTCCCTCTCTCCCCCTCCCCCACATTCCCTCTCTCTCCCCCCCACGACATTCCCTCTCTCCCTCCCCCACATTCCCTCTCTCCCTCTTCCACATTCCCTCTCTCCCCCTCCCCCACATTCCCTCTCTCCCCCTCCCCCACATTCCCTCTCTCCCCCTCCCCCACATTCCCTCTCTCCCCCTCCCCCACATTCCCTCTCTCCCTCCCCCACATTCCCTCTCTCCCCCTCCCCCACATTCCCTCTCTCCCCCTCCCCCACATTCCCTCTCTCCCCCTCCCCCACATTCCCTCTCTCCCCCTCCCCCACATTCCCTCTCTCTCCCCCCCACACATTCCCTCTCTCCCTCCCCCACATTCCCTCTCTCCCTCTTCCACATTCCCTCTCTCTCCCCCCCCCCACAACATTCCCTCTCTCCCTCCCCCACATTCCCTCTCTCCCCCTCCCCCACATTCCCTCTCTCCCCCTCCCCCACATTCCCTCTCTCCCCCTCCTCCACATTCCCTCTCTCCCCCTCCCCCTCATTCCCTCTCTCTTCCCCCCCCCCCAACGTTCCCTCTCTCCCCCTCCCGCACATTCCCTCTCTCCCCCTCCCGCACATTCCCTCTCTCCCACCTCCCCCACATTCACTCTCTCTCCCTCCCCCACGTTCCCTCTCTCCCCCTCCCGCACATTCCCTCTCTCCCCCTCCCCCACATTCCCTCTCTCCCCCCCCCCCTACATTCCCTCTCTCCCCCTCCCCCTCCCCCACATTCCCTCTCTCTCCCCTCCAACATTCCCTCTCTCTCTCCCCCACATTCACTCTCTCTCCCTCCCCCACATTCCCTCTCTCCCCCCTCCCCCACATTCCCTCTCTCCCCCCTCCCCCACATTCCCTCTCTCCCCCTCCCCCACATTCCCTCTCTCCCCCTCCCCCACATTCCCTCTCTCTCCCTCCCCCATGTTCCCTCTCTCCCCACCCCCCCCACGTTCCCTCTCTCCCCCTCCCGCACATTCCCTCTCTCCCCCTCCCGCGCATTCCCTCTCTCTCCCCCCCCCAACGTTCCCTCTCCCCCTCCCGCACATTCCCTCTCTCCCCCCCCAACGTTCCCTCTCTCCCCCCCCAACGTTCCCTCTCCCCCTCCCGCACATTCCCTCTCTCCCCCTCCCCCACATTCCCTCTCTCCCCCTCCCGCACATTCCCTCTCTCCCCCTCCCGCACATTCCCTCTCCCCCTCCCGCATATTCCCTCTCTCTCCCCCCCCCCAACGTTCCCTCTCCCCCTCCCGCACATTCCCTCTCTCCCACCTCCCCCACATTCCCTCTCTCCCACCTCCCCCACATTCCCTCTCTCCCCACCCCCCCCCCACGTTCCCTCTCTCCCCCTCCCGCACATTCCCTCTCTCCCCCTCCCCCACATTCCCTCTCTCCCCACCCCCCCCCACGTTCCCTCTCTCCCCCTCCCGCACATTCCCTCTCTCTCCCCCCCCCAACGTTCCCTCTCCCCCTCCCGCACATTCCCTCTCTCCCCCTCCCCCACATTCCCTCTCTCCCCACCCCCCCCCACGTTCCCTCTCTCCCCCTCCCGCACATTCCCTCTCTCCCCCTCCCCCACATTCCCTCTCTCCCCACCCCCCCCACGTTCCCTCTCTCCCCCTCCCGCACATTCCCTCTCTCCCCCCTCCTCCACATTCCCTCTCTCCCCCTCCCCCACATTCCCTCTCTCCCCCCTCCTCCACGTTCCCTCTCTCCCCCTCCCCCACATTCCCTCTCTCCCCCCCCCAACGTTCCCTCTCCCCCTCCCCCACATTCCCTCTCTCCCCACCCCCCCCCCACGTTCCCTCTCTCCCCCTCCCGCACATTCCCTCTCTCCCCACCCCCCCCCCACGTTCCCTCTCTCCCCCTCCTGCACATTCCCTCTCTCCCCCTCCCGCACATTCCCTCTCTCCCCACCCCCCCCCCCACGTTCCCTCTCTCCCCCTCCCGCACATTCCCTCTCTCCCCACCCCCCCCACGTTCCCTCTCTCCCCCTCCCGCACATTCCCTCTCTCTCCCCCCCCCCCCAACGTTCCCTCTCCCCCTCCCGCACATTCCCTCTCTCCCCTCCCCCACACTCCCCCCTCTACAGTTTTCGGACTCTCTCATTTACCTGCACTGTGACGCTGTATTTGTGGAAATTCCCAGTCAATGGTTTATCAGATAAAACTCTAATCATCTCTGGCGAAAAGTCTTTGAACATTTGACTCGATTTTGCTTCTGAAAAATAGATGTACATGTTTCAGCTGGGTGAGCAGCAGAGACCTCAGTGTGTGGGATCGGACTGTGTGTGGGGGGCCAGAGCGGAGGAGGGTGGGAGAGTGACATGGACCTCATGAATCCACCCGACTGCCAATGGAGCCATTATAGGAAGCACGGATCATGTGATGGTGAGGCAGTCGGGTTGGGTTTCTGGAAGGACAGGGTTAAATGGGCCAAATGGCCTTCTCCATTGGAATGGATTGTGTGGATTGCTGATCAGCATTGGATAGGGGTAGATGCTGCTGCTGGAGGGGTCCGAATGTGGCACCAATTGGAGATGCCCTCACAATGCCCTCTTCAGCCAAGGCACAGACCATCATGTCGAGACCAATTACAATGAGGGAGGAGAGTTCCAGAGTCACTCCGTTCTGGCCTGGACACACACACACAGGCTCCCACCATTCCCTTACCCTCGGTAAACTCCAGGGTCAGTGCCACGTTGGAACTGTCCGTCCTGCTCAGTAGATTCTCTCCGGAGGTCAGTGCCGTCAGGAGTTGCTGCCCCATACACGTTCCCCAGATGGGGAAATGATCACCCCGGTCACATGCCTGCATTAACAGAAATAATATCACAGCAATTCACAGCTGGAAACACACTGACGATCCCATTCCGACCAGGAATGTTCCCATTACAAAATTGTGCCTGCCAGGGAGAGGGAACAGCGGGAAATGGGCCAGGGGTGGGGACTGAGGACTACACTGTCACAGGGTCAGTACTGAGGGAGCGCTGCACTGTCAGAGGGTCAGTACTGAGGGAGCACTGCACTGTCGGAGGGTCAGTACTGAGGGAGTGCTGCACTGTTGGAGGGTCAGTACTGAGGGAGTGCTGCACTGTCAGAGGATCAGTACTGAGGGAATGCTGCACTTGCGGAGGGTCAGTACTGAGGGAGTGCTGCACTGTCGGAGGGTCAATCCTGAGGGAAAGCTGCACTGTCGGAGGGTCAGTACTGAGGGAGTGCTGCACTGTCGGAGGGTCAGTACTGAGGGAGTGCTACACTGTCAGAGGGTCAGTACTGAGGGAATGCTGCACTGTCAGAGGGTCAGTACTGAGGGAGTGCTGCACTGTCAGAGGGTCAGTACTGAGGGAGTGCTACACTGTCAGAGGGTCAGTACTGAGGGAGTGCTGCACTGTCGGAGGGTCAGTACTGAGGGAATGCTGCACTGTCAGAGGGTCAGTACTGAGGGAGTGCTGCACTGTTGGAGAGCCAGTACTGAGGGAGTGCTGCACTGTCAAAATTTCAGTACTGAGGGAGTGCTGCACTGTCAGAGGGTCAGTACTGAGGGAGTGCTGCACTGTCAGAGGGTCAGTACTGAGGGAGTGCTGCACTGTCGGAGGGTCAGTACTGAGGGAATGCTGCACTGTCAGAGGGTCAGTACTGAGGGAGTGCTGCACTGTTGGAGAGCCAGTACTGAGGGAGTGCTGCACTGTCAAAATTTCAGTACTGAGGGAGTGCTGCACTGTCAGAGATGCTCACTTTTAGATCAGCTGTTAAATTGAGGGCCCCTCAGGTGAATGTAAAAGATCATGGCAGTACTGATGGATTGCTGGGGAATTCTCCCTGGTGTCTTGTGGCCAATATTTATCCCACAGCCAACATCACTACAGAAACAGATTCGCTGGTCATGACGGGCTGTTTAATAACACCATATCTTTCCTTTGCCTCTTTCACTGTTCTGAACTTGAGGCTGGATTTCAAATGTGAAGCTCCCAGAGTGCTGTCTCCCTCACTGAATGTGAGTCTCACTCGAGTCTTGTCTCCCTCACTGAGTGCAAGTCTCACTCGAGTGCCGTCTCCCTCACTGAGTGTGAGTCTCACTCGAGTGCCGTCTCCCTCACTGAGTGTGAGTCTCACTCGAGTGCCGTCTCCCTCACTGAGTGTGAGTCTCACTCCAGAGTGCAGTCTCCCTCACTGAGTGTGAGTCTCACTCCAGAGTGCAGTCTCCCTCACTGAGTGTGAGTCTCACTCCAGAGTGCTGTCTCCCTCACTGAGTGTGAGTCTCACTCCAGTGCCGTCTCCCTCACTGAGTGTGAGTCTCATCCAGTGCCGTCCCCCTCACTGAGTGTGAGTCTCACTCCAGTGCTGTCTCCCTCACTGAATGTGAGTCTCACTCCAGTGCCGTCTCCCTCACTGAGTGTGAGTCTCACTCCAGTGCCGTCTCCCTCACTGAGTGTGAGTCTCACTCCAGTGCCGTCTCCCTCACTGAGTGTGAGTCTCACTCCAGTGCCGTCTCCCTCACTGAGTGTGAGTCTCACTCCAGTGCCGTCTCCCTCACTGAATGTGAGTCTCACTCCAGTGTGCAGTTTCCCTCATTGAGTGTGTCTCACTCCAGTGTGCAGTTTCCCTCACTGAGTATGAGTCTCACTCGAGTGCTGTCTCCCTCACTGAGTGTGAGTCTCACTCCAGAGTGCAGTTTCCCTCATTGAGTGTTAGTCTCACTCCAGAGTGCAGTTTCCCTCATTGAGTGTTAGTCTCACTCCAGTGTGCAGTTTCCCTCATTGAGTATGAGTCTCACTCGAGTGTTGTCTCCCTCACTGAGTGTGAGTCTCACTCCAGAGTGCAGTATCCCTCACTGAGTGTGAGTCTCACTCCAGTGTGCCGTCTCACTCACTGAGTGTGAGTCTCACTCGAGTGCTGTCTCCCTCACTGAGTGTGAGTCTCACTCCAGTGTGCCGTCTCCCTCACTGAGTGTGAGTCTCACTCGAGTGCTGTCTCCCTCACTGAGTGTGAGTCTCACTCGAGTGCCGTCTCCCTCACTGAGTGTGAGTCTCACTCGAGTGCCGTCTCCCTCACTGAGTGTGAGTCTCACTCGAGTGCCGTCTCCCTCACTGAGTGTGAGTCTCACTCGAGTGCTGTCTCCCTCACTGAGTGTGAGTCTCACTCGAGTGCTGTCTCCCTCACTGAGTGTGAGTCTCACTCGAGTGCTGTCTCCCTCACTGAGTGTGAGTCTCACTCGAGTGCTGTCTCCCTCACTGAGTGTGAGTCTCACTCGAGTGCTGTCTCCCTCACTGAGTGTGAGTCTCACTCGAGTGCTGTCTCCCTCACTGAGTGTGAGTCTCACTCGAGTGCTGTCTCCCTCACTGAGTGTGAGTCTCACTCGAGTGCTGTCTCCCTCACTGAGTGTGAGTCTCACTCGAGTGCTGTCTCCCTCACTGAGTGTGAGTCTCACTCGAGTGCTGTCTCCCTCACTGAGTGTGAGTCTCACTCGAGTGCTGTCTCCCTCACTGAGTGTGAGTCTCACTCGAGTGCTGTCTCCCTCACTGAGTGTGAGTCTCACTCGAGTGCTGTCTCCCTCACTGAGTGTGAGTCTCACTCGAGTGCTGTCTCCCTCACTGAGTGTGAGTCTCACTCGAGTGCTGTCTCCCTCACTGAGTGTGAGTCTCACTCGAGTGCTGTCTCCCTCACTGAGTGTGAGTCTCACTCGAGTGCTGTCTCCCTCACTGAGTGTGAGTCTCACTCGAGTGCTGTCTCCCTCACTGAGTGTGAGTCTCACTCGAGTGCTGTCTCCCTCACTGAGTGTGAGTCTCACTCGAGTGCTGTCTCCCTCACTGAGTGTGAGTCTCACTCGAGTGCTGTCTCCCTCACTGAGTGTGAGTCTCACTCGAGTGCTGTCTCCCTCACTGAGTGTGAGTCTCACTCGAGTGCTGTCTCCCTCACTGAGTGTGAGTCTCACTCGAGTGCTGTCTCCCTCACTGAGTGTGAGTCTCACTCGAGTGCTGTCTCCCTCACTGAGTGTGAGTCTCACTCGAGTGCTGTCTCCCTCACTGAGTGTGAGTCTCACTCGAGTGCTGTCTCCCTCACTGAGTGTGAGTCTCACTCGAGTGCTGTCTCCCTCACTGAGTGTGAGTCTCACTCGAGTGCTGTCTCCCTCACTGAGTGTGAGTCTCACTCGAGTGCTGTCTCCCTCACTGAGTGTGAGTCTCACTCGAGTGCTGTCTCCCTCACTGAGTGTGAGTCTCACTCGAGTGCTGTCTCCCTCACTGAGTGTGAGTCTCACTCGAGTGCTGTCTCCCTCACTGAGTGTGAGTCTCACTCGAGTGCTGTCTCCCTCACTGAGTGTGAGTCTCACTCGAGTGCTGTCTCCCTCACTGAGTGTGAGTCTCACTCGAGTGCTGTCTCCCTCACTGAGTGTGAGTCTCACTCGAGTGCTGTCTCCCTCACTGAGTGTGAGTCTCACTCGAGTGCTGTCTCCCTCACTGAGTGTGAGTCTCACTCGAGTGCTGTCTCCCTCACTGAGTGTGAGTCTCACTCGAGTGCTGTCTCCCTCACTGAGTGTGAGTCTCACTCGAGTGCTGTCTCCCTCACTGAGTGTGAGTCTCACTCGAGTGCTGTCTCCCTCACTGAGTGTGAGTCTCACTCGAGTGCTGTCTCCCTCACTGAGTGTGAGTCTCACTCGAGTGCTGTCTCCCTCACTGAGTGTGAGTCTCACTCGAGTGCTGTCTCCCTCACTGAGTGTGAGTCTCACTCGAGTGCTGTCTCCCTCACTGAGTGTGAGTCTCACTCGAGTGCTGTCTCCCTCACTGAGTGTGAGTCTCACTCGAGTGCTGTCTCCCTCACTGAGTGTGAGTCTCACTCGAGTGCTGTCTCCCTCACTGAGTGTGAGTCTCACTCGAGTGCTGTCTCCCTCACTGAGTGTGAGTCTCACTCGAGTGCTGTCTCCCTCACTGAGTGTGAGTCTCACTCGAGTGCTGTCTCCCTCACTGAGTGTGAGTCTCACTCGAGTGCTGTCTCCCTCACTGAGTGTGAGTCTCACTCGAGTGCTGTCTCCCTCACTGAGTGTGAGTCTCACTCGAGTGCTGTCTCCCTCACTGAGTGTGAGTTTCACTCGAGTGCTGTCTCCCTCACTGAGTGTGAGTTTCACTCGAGTGCTGTCTCCCTCACTGAGTGTGAGTTTCACTCGAGTGCTGTCTCCCTCACTGAGTGTGAGTTTCACTCGAGTGCTGTCTCCCTCACTGAGTGTGAGTTTCACTCGAGTGCTGTCTCCCTCACTGAGTGTGAGTTTCACTCGAGTGCTGTCTCCCTCACTGAGTGTGAGTTTCACTCGAGTGCTGTCTCCCTCACTGAGTGTGAGTTTCACTCGAGTGCTGTCTCCCTCACTGAGTGTGAGTTTCACTCGAGTGCTGTCTCCCTCACTGAGTGTGAGTTTCACTCGAGTGCTGTCTCCCTCACTGAGTGTGAGTTTCACTCGAGTGCTGTCTCCCTCACTGAGTGTGAGTTTCACTCGAGTGCTGTCTCCCTCACTGAGTGTGAGTTTCACTCGAGTGCTGTCTCCCTCACTGAGTGTGAGTCTCACTCGAGTGCTGTCTCCCTCACTGAGTGTGAGTCTCACTCGAGTGCTGTCTCCCTCACTGAGTGCGAGTCTCACTCGAGTGCTGTCTCCCTCACTGAGTGTGAGTCTCACTCCAGTGTGCAGTTTCCCTCACTGAGTATGAGTCTCACTCGAGTGCTGTCTCCCTCACTGAGTGTGAGTCTCACTCCAGAGTACCATCTCCCTCACTGAGTATGAGTCTCACTCGAGTGCTGTCTCCCTCACTGAGTGTGAGTTTCACTCGAGTGCTGTCTCCCTCACTGGGTGTGAGTCTCACTCCAGTGTGCAGTTTCCCTCAATGAGTGTGAGTCTCACTCCAGAGTGCAGTTTCCCTCATTGAGTGTGAGTCTCACTCCAGTGTGCAGTTTCCCTCACTGAGTATGAGTCTCACTCCAGAGTGCAGTTTCCCTCATTGAGTGTGAGTCTCACTCCAGAGTGCAGTTTCCCTCATTGAGTGTGAGTCTCACTCCAGTGTGCAGTTTCCCTCATTGAGTATGAGTTTCCCTCACTGAGTGTGAGTCTCACTCCAGAGTGCAGTTTCCCTCACTGAGTGTGAGTCTCACTCCAGTGTGCAGTTTCCCTCATTGAGTGTGAGTCTCACTCGAGTGCTGTCTCCCTCACTGAGTGTGAGTCTCACTCCAGAGTGCAGTTTCCCTCACTGAGTGTGAGTCTCACTCCAGAGTGCAGTTTCCCTCACTGAGTGTGAGTCTCACTCCAGTGTGCAGTTTCCCTCATTGAGTGTGAGTCTCACTCGAGTGCTGTCTCCCTCACTGAGTGTGAGTCTCACTCGAGTGCTGTCTCCCTCACTGAGTGTGAGTCTCACTCGAGTGCTGTCTCCCTCACTGAGTGTGAGTCTCACTCCAGTGTGCCGTCTCCCTCACTGAGTGTGAGTCTCACTCCAGTGTGCCGTCTCCCTCACTGAGTGTGAGTCTCACTCCAGTGTGCCGTCTCCCTCACTGAGTGTGAGTCTCACTCCAGTGTGCCGTCTCCCTCACTGAGTGTGAGTCTCACTCCAGTGTGCCGTCTCCCTCACTGAGTGTGAGTCTCACTCCAGTGTGCAGTTTCCCTCACTAAGTATGTGTCTCACTCGAGTGCTGTCTCCCTCACTGAGTGTGAGTCTCACTCGAGTGCTGTCTCCCTCACTGAGTGTGAGTCTCACTCCAGTGTGCCGTCTCCCTCACTGAGTGTCTCACTCCAGTGTGCCGTCTCCCTCACTGAGTGTGAGTCTCACTCCAGTGTGCCGTCTCCCTCACTGAGTGTGAGTCTCACTCCAGTGTGCCGTCTCCCTCACTGAGTGTGAGTCTCACTCCAGTGTGCCGTCTCCCTCACTGAGTGTGAGTCTCACTCCAGTGTGCCGTCTCCCTCACTGAGTGTGAGTCTCACTCCAGTGTGCAGTTTCCCTCACTAAGTATGTGTCTCACTCGAGTGCTGTCTCCCTCACTGAGTGTGAGTCTCACTCGAGTGCTGTCTCCCTCACTGAGTGTGAGTCTCACTCCAGTGTGCCGTCTCCCTCACTGAGTGTCTCACTCCAGTGTGCCGTCTCCCTCACTGAGTGTGAGTCTCACTCGAGTGCAGTTTCCCTCACTGAGTGAGTCTCACTCCAGTGTGCCGTCTTCTCACTGAGTGTGAGTTTCACTCGAGTGCTGTCTCCCTCACTGAGTGTGAGTTTCACTCGAGTGCTGTCTCCCTCACTGAGTGTGAGTTTCACTCGAGTGCTGTCTCCCTCACTGAGTGTGAGTTTCACTCGAGTGCTGTCTCCCTCACTGAGTGTGAGTTTCACTCGAGTGCTGTCTCCCTCACTGAGTGTGAGTTTCACTCGAGTGCTGTCTCCCTCACTGAGTGTGAGTTTCACTCGAGTGCTGTCTCCCTCACTGAGTGTGAGTTTCACTCGAGTGCTGTCTCCCTCACTGAGTGTGAGTTTCACTCGAGTGCTGTCTCCCTCACTGAGTGTGAGTTTCACTCGAGTGCTGTCTCCCTCACTGAGTGTGAGTTTCACTCGAGTGCTGTCTCCCTCACTGAGTGTGAGTTTCACTCGAGTGCTGTCTCCCTCACTGAGTGTGAGTTTCACTCGAGTGCTGTCTCCCTCACTGAGTGTGAGTTTCACTCGAGTGCTGTCTCCCTCACTGAGTGTGAGTCTCACTCGAGTGCTGTCTCCCTCACTGAGTGTGAGTCTCACTCGAGTGCCGTCTCACTCACTACAAGGATTCCGATTCCAGACCCTCTCTCAGTGACGATTGGAACTCAGCCTCTTCGCCACAGGTTCAATCCCCGGTGTTCACTTACACCGTTACCCGTTATCCTGTGATTCGAACCAGTGTCACCCAGTCCATCACATCCACCTCCACAAACATACAGAAACTGTCTGCTAGCAAGTAACTAAAAGAAGTTGGAACATTTACAGACCTTTAGTGCGAGCCGGTAGAAGATGCCAGCGACTCGGGCAAATTCTGACGTCTCTAAGTCCACAGCTCCTCCTGGCAGCAAGAGCCTGGGTGAAGAAAGAATATTGATTGGCAGCCATTGTACATTGATCAGTGTTTCAGGTGGTGCAAGATGCTAGTTCAGCAATGAGCTGCTCGTCAATCAAATGATGATTTGCTCTGCATTCCAGATCAGGAGAGGCAGCTGGAAAAATGTGAAAAAGTTGTATCTGGAGACTCGGCTGGGGATAGATGTTCAGAAAGAGGAGTTCATTCCGAGGATAGACATTTGGAAAGAGGAGTTCATTCCGAGGATAGACGTTCAGAAAGAGGAGTTCAATCCGAGGATAGACGTTCAGAAAGAGGAGTTCATTCCGAGGATAGACATTTGGAAAGAGGAGTTCATTCCGAGGATAGACGTTCAGAAAGAGGAGTTCAATCCGAGGATAGACATTTGGAAAGAGGAGTTCATTCCGAGGATAGACGTTCAGAAAGCGGAGTTCATTCCGAGGATAGATGTTCGGAAAGAGGAGTTCATTCCGAGGATAGATGTTCAGAAAGAGGAGTTCATTCCGAGGATAGACATTTGGAAAGAGGAGTTCATTCTGAGGATAGACGTTCAGAAAGAGGAGTTCATTCCGAGGATAGACGTTCAGAAAGAGGAGTTCATTCTGAGGATAGACGTTCAGAAAGAGGAGTTCATTCCGAGGATAGACGTTCAGAAAGAGGAGTTCAATCCGAGGATAGACGTTCAGAAAGAGGAGTTCATTCCGAGGATAGACGTTCAGAAAGAGGAGTTCATTCTGAGGATAGACGTTCAGAAAGAGGAGTTCATTCCGAGGATAGACGTTCAGAAAGAGGAGTTCAATCCGAGGATAGACGTTCAGAAAGAGGAGTTCATTCCGAGGATAGACATTTGGAAAGAGGAGTTCATTCCGAGGATAGACGTTCAGAAAGAGGAGTTCAATCCGAGGATAGACATTTGGAAAGAGGAGTTCATTCCGAGGATAGACGTTCAGAAAGAGGAGTTCATTCCGAGGATAGACATTTGGAAAGAGGAGTTCATTCCGAGGATAGATGTTCAGAAAGAGGAGTTCATTCCGAGGATAGACATTTGGAAAGAGGAGTTCATTCCGAGGATAGACGTTCAGAAAGAGGAGTTCATTCTGAGGATAGACGTTCAGAAAGAAGAGTTCATTCCGAGGATAGACGTTCAGAAAGAAGAGTTCATTCCGAGGATTGATGTTCAGAAAGAGGAGTTCATTCCGAGGATAGACATTTGGAAAGAGGAGTTCATTCTGTGTCTACTGTTACCCTTAATAAGGAACCAGATCAATTCCCCTCAAGAAAAGGGGATCATAGTGATCTTAATGGATCAGGTTGATTAACATAAGAAATAAAGCAGGAGTAGGCCATTCAACCCCTCGAGCCTACTCCCCCATTCAATAAGATCATGGTTGATTTTCTACCTCAACTCCCGCTTCCCACCCTTGTATCCTTGAATGTCCAAAATTCTATTGATCAACAATGGATCATACACAGCTCTGGGGTAGAGATTTCCAAAGATTCCCAACCCTCTGAATGAAGAAATTCCTCCTCATCTCAGTCCTAAATAGCCGAACCCTTATTCTGAGTTTGTGACCCTGTGTTCTAGACTCTCCAACCAGGGCAAACATGCTCTCACCACCTACCCTGTCAAACCCCTTCAGAATTTGATATAATTCAATGAGAACCATTTTCATTCTTCTAAACACTAGGGAATATAGGCTGCGTCCTGCTCAATCGCTCCACTGAGGATAATCCCCTCTTCAGGGGGATTCTAAGGCTGTGTTGGAAGTGCAAGGATTGTGAATGGAATGTAATTCCTGGACTCAAAGACCTTTCTTAATTCCTGATGTTCTTGTGTGTTCTACAGAGCTCATTCTGTGTCACTATTCTGTACAAGACACATCAAAACCTGGAGGAAAGAGTCTGATATACATGAAGAAGGACAACACATGAAACAGATTGAGGAGATCATACTTTCCCCAGAAACACATCTGAAAACAATAAAATAACAGGTAGAAAAGTGGAATTAAACTGTCTGAGAAAGCAGAAAATGAAGAACTAGGAAGCAGACTTTGCCAGGTGCAGAGAATAAATGGAACAACTAGAACTGCAAATTAATTACCTACCCATTTATTGAATAAAATATCTTTTCATACTCAGACTCATTGAGATATAACCTGCAGAAAACAAAGCATAACTATTATTCACAGCCTATTAATCCCAACCCTTTTTATCCATTAACCCTAACCCAGTCCATCACCCTCACAGAGCCAACCTCAACCCTAATACTAACCTTAACCCCAAACCTAACCCTAACCCTAACCCTAACCCTAACCCAGTCCATCACCCTCACAGAGCCAACCTCAACCCTAATACTAACCTTAACCCCAAACCTAACCCTAACCCTAACCCTAACCCTAACCCAGTCCATCACCCTCACAGAGCCAACCTCAACCCTAATACTAACCTTAACCCCAAACCTAACCCTAACCCTAACCCTAACCCTAACCCAGTCCATCACCCTCACAGAGCCAACCTCAACCCTAATACTAACCTTAACCCCAAACCTAACCCTAACCTTAACCCTAACCCTAACCCAGCCCATCACCCTCACAGAGCCAACCTCAATCCGAACCCCAAACCTAACCCTAACCCTAACCCAACCCAGCCCATCACCCTCAGAGCCAACCTCAACCCTAATACTAACCCTAACTCTAACCCTAACCCAAACCCATCACCCTCACAGAGCCAACCTCACCCCTAATACTAACCCTAACCCCAAACCTAACCCTAACCCTAACCCTAACCCTAACCCAGTCCATCACCCTCACAGAGCCAACCTCAACCCTAATACTAACCTTAACCCCAAACCTAACCCTAACCCTAACCCTAACCCTAACCCAGTCCATCACCCTCACAGAGCCAACCTCAACCCTAATACTAACCTTAACCCCAAACCTAACCCTAACCCTAACCCTAACCCTAACCCAGTCCATCACCCTCACAGAGCCAACCTCAACCCTAATACTAACCTTAACCCCAAACCTAACCCTAACCTTAACCCTAACCCTAACCCAGCCCATCACCCTCACAGAGCCAACCTCAATCCGAACCCCAAACCTAACCCTAACCCTAACCCAGCCCATCACCCTCAGAGCCAACCTCAACCCTAATACTAACCCTAACTCTAACCCTAACCCAAACCCATCACCCTCACAGAGCCAACCTCACCCCTAATACTAACCCTAACCCCAAACCTAACCCTAACCCTAACCCATCACCCTCACAGAGCCAACCTCATCCCTAACCCCAAACCTAACCCTAACCCCAAACCTAATCCTAACTGTAATCCTAACCCCAAACCTAACCCTAACCCTAACCCTAACCCTAACCCCAATCCTCACCCTAACCCAGCCCACCACCCTCACAGAGCCAACCTCAACCCTAACACCAAACCTAACCCTAATACTAACCCTAACCCCAAACCTAACCCTAACCCACTCCATCACCCTCATAGAGCCAACCTCATCCCTAACCCCAAACCTAACCCTAACCCTAACCCCAAACCTAACCCGATTCCAAACCATCACCATCACCGCCTCTTCACTGGATTAAAATGAAGATCTGTTACATTATCTCATTCTAGAACTCATCCTTTCCCAGGGTTTCAATGCTGAGGGATTCCTCACCCGTCCTTGTCCCTTCCTCCCCCCCTTCTCACCACTCCTCATCTTGCCTCATCTATCTTTACCCTCCTCATACCTCCTCTCCCTCCTACCTCCCTCAGTTGTACCTCCCTCCTACAGTGTGCAGACATGTAAATCCAAGGTTGATGTCTCCTGGCCATTGCCTTTCCATTCATTTCATCTTCCCCCATAATCTTTTCAAACTTTGGCCTCTGACCCTTGCCCTGACTTCTCAGTAAAATTAAACCCATTCTGTGGGTGAACACAATGATGACTGTGTTACCTGATCACTGCCACTCTGCTGCCAGCTGACTCCAGGTATTTCACGTAGGGAGCAGCTACATATGTCTTTGCCACCTCGGCCAGTTCATCCAATGTGTGCTGCGCTAAGATCCCTGCGGGCAACAATAACAGCTTGCATTTATATAGCACCTTTCACATAGTAAAACATCCCAACGTGCTTCATAGGAATGACTGTCAAAAAACACAAAAGCAAAATACTGCAGATGCTGGAAATCTGAAATAAAAACAAGAAAGTGCTGGAAATACTCAGCAGGTCTGTCAGCATCTGTGGAGAGAGAAGCAGAGTTAATGTTTCAGGTCAGTGACCCTTCATCAGAACTGGGAGAGGGTAGAAATGTCATAGGTTTTAAATAGGTCAAATTATATTTGACTCTGAGCCACATAAGAAGACATTCGGGACAGGCAACCTAAAGCTCGGTCAAAGAAGTCAGTTTTAAAGAGCATCTTAAAGGAGGAGAGAGAGATGGAGAGGTTCAGGGAGGGAATTCCAGAGCTTAGGGCCCAGGCAGCTGAAGGCACGGCCGCCAATGATGGAGCGATTAAAATCAGGGATGTTCAAGAGGCCGGAATGGGAGGAGCACAGAGATCTTGGAGGGTTGTAGGGCTGGAGGAGATTACAGAGATAGGGAGGGGATGAGGCCATGTAGGGATTTAAAACAAGGATGAGAAAGTGTTTGACAAAGTACAACATAAAACGCTGGTTAATAAAATTGAGGCTCATGGAATAGGAGAGTCAGTCTCAGCTTGGATTTTAAAAATGGCTTAAGAAACAGAAAACAGTGCGTTGTAATAAATGGTGGTGTTGCCCAAGTGTCAGTGTTAGGATCACTGCTTTTGTGATATATATAAATGACTTGGATATTGCAACAGAGAGTAAAATTTCAAAATTTGATAATGATACCAGCACCATTCGTGACTCCTCAGATACTGAAGCAGTCCGTGTAGAAATGCAGCAAGACCTGGACAATATCCAGGCTTGGGCTGATAAGTGGCAAGTAACATTCGCGCCACACAAGGCAATGACCATCTCCAATAAGAGAGAATCTAACCATCTCCCCTTGACATTCAATGGCATTACCATCACTGAATCCCCCACTATCAACATCCTAGTGGGGGGGAGGTTACTATTGACCAGAAACTGAACTGGAGTAGCCATATAAATACAGTGGCTACAAGAGCAGGACAGAGGCTAGGAATCCTGTGGTGAGTAACTCACCTCCTGACTCCCCAAAGCCTGTCCACCATCTACAAGGCACAAGTCAGGAGTGTGATGGAATACTTTCCACTTGCCTGGATGGGTGCAGCTCCAACAACACTCAAGAAGCTTGACACCATCCAGGATAAAGCAGCCCGCTTGATTGGCATCCCATCCGCAAACATTCACTCCCTCCACCACCGACACACAGTGGCAGCAGTGTGTACCATCTACAAGATGCACTGCAGCAACTCACCAAGGCTCCTTAGACAGCACCTTCCAAACCTGCGACCTCTACCAACTAGAAGGACAAGGGCAGCAAATACATGGGAACATCACCACCTGCAAGTTCCCCTCCAAGTCACACACCATCCTGACTTGGAACTATATCGCCGTTCCTTCACTGTCACTGGGTCAAAATCCTGGAACTTCCTTCCTAACAGCACTGTGGGTGTACCTACCCCACATGGACTGCAGCGGTTCAAGAAGGCAGCTCACCACCACCTTCTCAAGGGCAATTAGGGATGGGCAATAAATGCTGACCTGGGCAGTGACGCCCACATCCCATGAATGAATTTTTAAAAATTCCTGTGAATCCTACAATAGTTCACACAGAAAAGGAACAAGTAATATTACATCTCACCTAGCAGTTTGATCACCTGATACAGACACCCAAACCGAAAGCCCGCCTGCCCGCCCCCCCCCACTTGCAGAGCTACCAAGACCCCCATCCCCTACCCCTTGTGGAAAGCACAGCCCTGCAGTCCATCAATGGCCTCCACTCTGTCCTCTCCCCCTACACAGTGCTGGTCATGGCTGCCTCCCCATCACAGCATTGAAGCCTCACCTCAGCACCACCAGCTTTTAACAGTCTGGAATCTGAAGAACAAAGAACAAAGAAAATTACAGCACAGGAACAGGCCCTTCGGCCCTCCAAGCCTGCACCGATCCAGATCCTCTATCTAAACCTGAAGGAAAATGAGGGCCACCAGCCGTCCACTTAGTCCCAAACCCCCCATTGAATCACCACAAATTATATGCAATGGCAATGAAATTTACTGCTCAGCAATTTAAAATACATTCCCGTGGCATCAGAGCGGTGCTTTCCCACCACTGACTAAATCCAAAACTGACGTCATGCCACCAGTTTTCTAGGTGGATGCTTCCGATGTGATTCTCTGCCCCCCCACAACACACCATCATTCCCACTCCAAACAGCCACACTGTCTCTTGCTGGCCTTCTGACTCCTTCCATCTCTCAACTGTACTCATCTAATCTTCCCTTACTCCCTCCCCGTCTCCCTCTGCTTCTCTGTGATTGGGAAACCTGAGTGTAATTGTTGACTCTGGACTGCTGGATGTCAGGCACATTTTCACTAAAGTAGGGAAGTTATGCTGAAACTTTATAAATCTCTGGTTAGGCCCCAACTGGAGTATTGTGTCCAGTTCTGGTCACCACACCTTAGCAAGAATAGAGTTATACAGCACAGAAACAGGCCCTTCAGCCCATCGTGTCTGTGCCGGCCATCAAACATCCAACTATTCTAATCCCATTTTCCAGCACTTGGCCCGTAGCCTTGTATGCTATGGCATTTCAAGTGCTCATCTAAATACTTCTTAAATGTTGTGAGGGTTCCTGCCTCTACCACCTCTTCAGGCAGTGTGTTCCAGATTCCAACCACCCTCTGAGTGAAAAATTTTTTCCTCAAATTCCCTCTAAACATAGAAAATAGGAGCAGGAGTAGGCCATTCGGCCCTCCGAGCCCACTCCGCCATTCATTATGATCATGGCTGATCATCCAACTCAGTAACCTGTTCCCGCTTTCCCCCATATCCTTTGACCCCTTTCACCCCATGAGCTATATCTAACTCCTTCTTGAAAACATACAATGTTTTGGCCTCAACTACTTTCTGTGGTAGCGAATTCCACAGGCTCATCACTCTCTGGGTGAAGAAATTTCTCCTCATCTCAGTCCTGAAAGGTTTACCCCGTATTCTTAGACTATGACCCCTGGTTCTGGACTCCCCCACCATCGGGAACATCCTTCCTGCATCTACCCTGTCAAGTCCTGTTAGAATTTTATAGGTTTCTATGAGATTCCCCCTCAATCTTCTGAACTCCAGCGAATATAATCCTAACCGACTCAATCTCTCCTCATACGTCAGTCCTGCCATCCCAGGAATCAGTCTGGTAAACCTTCGCTGCACTCCCTCTATAGCAAGAACATCCTTCCTCAGATAAGGAGACCAAAACTGCACACAATATTCCAGGTGTGGCCTCACCAGGACCCTGTATAATTGCAGCAAGACATCCCTGCTCCTGTACTCGAATCCTCTCACTATGAAGGCCAACATACCATTTGCCTTTTTTACCACCTGTTGCACCTGCATGCTTACCTTCAGTGACTGGTGTACGAGAACACCCAGGTCTCGCTGCATATTCCCCTCTCTCAGTTTATAGCCGTTCAGATAATAATCTACCTTCCTGTTTTGCTACCAAAGTGGATAACCTCACATTTATCCACATTATACTGCATCTGCCATGCATTTACCCACTCACTCAACTTGTCCAAATCACCCTGAAGCCTCTCTGCATCCTCCTCACAACTCACCCTCCCACCCAGTTTTGTGTCATCTGCAAATTTGGAGATATTACATTTAGTTCCCTCATCTAAATCATTAATATATATTGTGAATAGCTGGGGTCCTAGCACCGATCCCTGCGGTACCCCACTAGTCACTGCCTGCCATTCGGAAAAAGACCTGTTTATTCCTACTCTTTGTTTCCTGTCTGCCAACCAATTTTCTATCCATCGCAATACACTACCCCCAATCCCATGCACTTTAATTTTACACGCTAATCTCTTATGTGGGACTTTGTCGAAAGCCTTCTGAAAGTCCAAATAAACCACATCCACTGGCTCCCCCTCATCAACTCTACTAGTTACATCCTCGAAGAATTCTAGTAGATTTGTCAAGCATGATTTCCCTTTCATAAATCCATGCTGACTCGGTCCGATTCTACCACTGTTCTCCAAATGCTCTGCTATAAAATCTTTGATAATGGACTCTAGAATTTTCCCCACTACTGACATCAGGCTGACTGGTCTATAATTCCCTGCTTTCTCTCTACCTCCCTTTTTAAATAGTGGGGTTTCATTAGCTACCCTCCAATCTGTAGGAACTGTTCCAGAGTCTATAGAATCTTGGAAGATGACCACCAATGCATCCACTATTTCTAGGGCCACTTCCTTAAGTACTCTGGGATGCATACCAACAGGCCCTGGGGATTTATCGGCCTTCAATCCCATCAATTTCCCCAACACCATTTCTCTACTAATACTGATTTAGCATTACTGATTAGTATTAATACTAATACTAATACTGATAAACCTCCTGCCCCTTACCTTAAATCAATGTCCCCTGGTTATTGACTCCTCCGCTAAGGGAAAAAGTTTCTTCCTATCTAACCTATCAAAGCCCCTCATAATTTTGTATACCTCAATCATATCTCCCTCAGCCTTCTCTGCTCTAAGGAAAACAACCCTAGCCTTTTCAGTCTCTCTTTATAGCTGAAATGCTCCAGCCCAGGCAACATCCTGGTGAATCTCCTCTGCACCCTCTCCAGTGCAATCACATCCTTCCTATAGTGTGGTGCCCAGAACTGTACACAGTACTCCAGCTGTGGCCTAACTAGCATTTTATACAGCTCCATCATAACCTCCCTGATCTTCTATTCTCTGCCTCAGCTAATAAAGGCAAGTATCCCATATGCCTTCCTAACATTATCTACCTGTGCTGCTGCCTTCAGTGATCTATGGACAAGTACACCAAGGTCCCTCTGACCCTCTGTACTTCCTAGGGTCCTACCATCCATTGTATATTCCCTTGCCTTGTTAGTCCTCCCAAAATGCATCACCTCACACTTCTCAGGATTAAATTCCATTTGCCACTGCTTCGCCCATCTTCCCAGCCCATCTATATCGTCCTGTAATCTAAGGCTTTCCTCTTCACTATTTACGACACCACCAATTTTCGTGTCATCTGCGAACTTACTGATCATACCTCTTATATTCATGACTAAATGTTCGGGTCATTGAGAGGGTGCAGAGGAGATTTATCAGAATCGTTGCAGGGATGGGGGATTTTAGTTACAAGTTAGGTTGGAGAAGCTGAGATTGTTCTCCTGAGAGCAAAGGAGATAGAGGGGAGATTTAATAGAGGTGTACAAGATTATGACAGGCTTGGATAAGGTAGACAAAGAAAAACTGTTCCCATTAACTGATGGAACAAGGACTAGGTGACACAGATTGAACGTTTTGGGCAAGAGATGCAGGGGGAATATGAGGAAGCAGTGAGTGATGATGACCTGGAACTCACTGCTCACAAGGTGTTGGAAAGGGGAGACAATCACTGACACCTGAGAGAAATAGACTTGCAGGGCTACGGGGATCGAGATGGGGAGTGGGACTGACAGCATAGCTCCCTGGAGAGCCGGCATGGACTTGATGGGCCGAATGGCCTCCTTCTGTGCTGTAAATGAACTCTATGACCTAGTGTCTGTAGCAACTTCTTACTGAGTGTGAAGACGGTTTAAATGTTGCCATCACTCACCGATCACTGGTCTGTCATTCAGGGTTTCAGTGCTGGGGAAATTGAAGAGAAGAAAGTGAGTCTCACAACAACAACTTATATTTGCTTAGCACCTTTAACATAATGAAACGTCACCAGACACTTCACATGAGCATTATTTTTAAAAATGACACCGAGCTGCATAAGGAGATATCAGGTCAGATGACCAAAAGATTGGTCAAAAAGGTCGGTTTTAAGGAGAGTCTGAACTGAGGTAAGTGAGGTGGAGAGGAAGAGGTGTAGGGAGGGAATTCCAGAGCTTGGGGCCCAGGCAGCTGAAGGCACAGCCACCAATGGTGGAGCGATTAAAATCAGGGATGCACAAGAGGCCAGAATTAGAGGAGCACAGATATCCTGGAGGGTTGTGGGGGCTGGAGGAGATTACAGAGATAGGGAGGGTGAGGCCATGGAGGAGATTACAGAGATAGGGAGGGTGAGGCCATGGAGGAGATTACAGAGATAGGGAGGGTGAGGCCATGGAGGAGATTACAGAGATAGGGAGGGTGAGGCCATGGAGGAGATGACAGAGATAGGGAGGGTGGGGCCATGGAGGAGATTACAGAGATAGGGAGGGTGAGGCCATGGAGGAGGTTACAGAGATAGGGAGGGTGAGGCCATGGAGGAGGTTACAGAGATAGGGAGGGTGAGGCCATGGAGGGATTTGAAAACAAGGATGAGAATTTTAAACATTAAAATGTTGTTTGACCAGGAGCCAATGTAGGTCAGCGAGCACAGGGGTGATAGGTGAACAGGACTTGGTGCCAGTTAAGACACAGGCAGCAGAGTTTTGGCTGATCTCCAGTTTATAGAGGGTAGAATGTGGGAGACCAGCCAGGAGTGCGTTGGAATACTCAAGTCTAGAGGTAACAAAAGCATGAATGAGGGTTTCAGTAGCAAATGAACTCAGACAGGGGCGAAGTCAGGGGATGTTACAGAGGTGGAAATAGGAGATCTTAGTGATGGTACGAATATTGTTAATCAATCTGACACTGAGATTCAGAGAGTCACAGGGAATATCGGCTGATTCCTTCTCCTTTCACTTTTTGAAATAGGTGGAAAAATTCCCTGTGTCACATGGTTAGATTTCATCACTTTGTTCTCAGGAGTCCACAAGGAATCTGGGAGTTCTGACAAGTTCCAGAATGTACCAAATGATCCAAATCCAGGACAAACACAATCTTCCAGACCCTTTAGTGACCTCTCCCAATGATTGACCTGCACATTCTTCCCCCATTAAACCCCCAATCACTAATGAGACCATCCATGACTCATCACCAGCCCAACCTCGCCTTTCCCAGCGACAGACCAATCACACTGATCTCAATACCCGAGATAGACAACAGCTCGACAATCTCACAAATCGCTCATCCCACCCTCTGACCCCATTGTACACTCTAACCCCATCCCACCCTCTGACCCCATTGTACACTCTGACCCCATCCCACCCTCTGACCCCATTGTACACTCTAACCCCATCTCACCCTCTCACCCCATTGTACACTCTGACCCCATCCCACCCTCTGATCCCATTGCACACTCTAACCCCATCCCACCCTCTGACCCCATTGTACACTCTGACCCCATCCCACCCTCTGTCCCCATCGTACCCGCTGACCCCAGTCCACCGTCTGATCCCATCGCACCCTCTGACTTCATCCCACCCTCTGACCCCATTGCACCCTCTGATCCCATCATACTCTCTGACTCCATCCCACCCTCTGACCCCATCGCACACTCTGACCCCATCCCACCCTCTGACCCCATTGTACACTCTAACCCCATCCCACCTTCTGGCCCCATTGTACACTCTGACCCCATCCCACCCTCTGTCCCCATCGTACCCGCTGACCCCATCCCATCCTCTGTCCCCATCGCACCCTCTGACCATCCCACCCTCTGACCCCATTGCACCCTCTGATCCCATCATACTCTCTGACTCCATCCCACCCTCTGACCCCATCGCACACTCTGACCCCATCCCACCCTCTGACCCCATTGTACACTCTAACCCCATCCCACCTTCTGGCCCCATTGTACACTCTGACCCCATCCCACCCTCTGATCCCATTGCACACTCTAACCCCATCCCACCCTCTGACCCCATTGTACACTCTGACCCCATCCCACCCTCTGACCCCATCGTACCCTCTGAGCCCAGCCCACCGTCTGATCCCATCGCACCCTCTGACCTCATCCCACCCTCTGACCCCATTGCACCCTCTGATCCCATCATACTCTCTGACTCCATCCCACCCTCTGACCCCATCGCACCCTCTGACCCCATCACACCCTCTGACCCCATCACACCCTCCAACCCCATCTGAACCTCTGACCCCATCGCACCCTCTGACCCCATCCCACCATCTGACCCCTTCCCACTCTCTAACGCCAACCCACCCCTTCACCCTATCCCATCCTCTGACCCCATCCCACCCTCTGACCCCCATCCCAACCTCTGACCCCATCCCAACCTCTGACCCCATCCCACCCTCCAACCCCATCTCAACCTCTGACCCCATCACACCCTCTGACCCCATCCCATCCTCTGACCCCATCCCAACCTCTGACCCCATCCCACGCTCTGACCCCATCCCACCCTCCAACCCCATCTCAACCTCTGACCCCATCGCACCCTCTGACCCCATCCCACCCTCTGATTCCATCCCACCCTCTAATGTTAACCCACCCTCTGATGCCAACCCACACTCTGACTCCATCCCACCCTCTGACCCCATCCCACCCTCTGACCCCATCTCACCCTCTGACCTCATCCCACCCTCCGACGCCAACCTACCCTCTGTCCCCATCCCAACCTCTGACCCCATCCCACCCTCTGACCCCATCGCACCCTCTGACCCCATCCCACCCTCTGTCCCCATCCCAACCTCTGACCCCATCCCACGCTCTGACCCCATCCCACCCTCCAACCCCATCTCAACCTCTGACCCCATCGCACCCTCTGACCCCATCCCACCCTCTGATGCCAACCCACCCTCTGACCCCATCCCACCCTCTGATTCCATCCCACCCTCTAATGCTAACCCACCCTCTGACACCAACCCACCCTCTGACCCCATCCCACCCTCCGACCCCATTGCACCTTCTGACCCCATCATACTCTCTGACCCCATCCCAACCTCTGACCCCGTCCCACCCTCTGACCCAATCGCACCCTCTGATCCCATCCCACCCTCTGACCCCGTCCCACCCTCTGATGCCAACCCACCCTCTGACCCCATCCCACCCTCTGACCCCATCGCACCCTCTGACCCCATCCCACCCTCTGACCCCGTCCCACCCTCTGATTCCATCCCACCCTCTAATGCTAACCCACCCTCTGACCCCATCCCACCCTCTGACCCCATCTCACCCTCTGACCCCATCCCACCCTCTGACGCCAACCTACCCTCTGACCCCAATCCAGCACGCTTTGTGGGACCCTCCTCCAAGCCTTTACACCTTCCTCTCACCAGTCACGCTGCGTATTAAATTCTGCCAGAACAAAAGGAGAGTAACCCAACTCCAAAATCCACTCATGGTTTCCCCTGAATTTCAGCATCTGTTCAGCTCCGAGTCTACAGGAGCTCCAACACATGCAAGCTTTAGCTGAGAAACCTGGGCAGTTTATTTGCTGTTTTCCTGTTCAGCTGTCCTGCTTCAGCAGCACCCTGGGCTGTAAACAGAGACAGAAACATTGCAGCTAACACACAGATACAATAAATCCCCCCAAATCCCAGCATAGCCTCCCCGATAAAGCCCCAGTGTTAAACAGAATCACTCACTTTGTCAGTCCGTTCATGGCTGTGTATTTTCTGTTGGATGATCTCCTTCGGTTGTTAAAGCATTGAGTGCCTGTGTCAGTGACAGGAAGTTCCTTATATCAGTTACAGTGCACGGGAATTCCTTATTGTGTCAGAGCCTGGGAAATCACAGAGAAAATCTTTTAACACTTTCCTTCACCAGAGAACTTTGGAACATGTTCGACAGGTTCGTCAAAGCTGCTGCTGCTGAGGTTAATGCAAACTTTATCTCAGCATTTAACAGACAGGGACAAACACAGCCTTGTTATGAAAGTGGAGTGAAATGTCTGCAGTTAACGTAACTTGTATATTTTCCAAATGGCAGAAAAGAGAGAGTCAGCAAAAAAAATGCAGATGACAGCTTGTTAACAATATCACAGAATAAAACAGCATCGAAGAATTCCATTCAGCCCATCACGTCTGTGCCATCTGTTGCTTAGAATCAGTTCCACTCCCCCCGGTCTGCTCCGATAGCCCCTGCAAATCCATCATTATCAAAGTTACTATTCAGTCTGATTCCATCACCTTCCAGATCACAACAACTGGCTGCTTAAAACATTTCCCCATCACCCCCTCCTCATCACCCCCTCCCCAACACTCCCCAAATCCCCCTCCCCATCACCCCCTCCCCAACACTCCCCATCACCCCCTCCCCATCACCCCCTCCCCATCACCCCCTCCCCATCACCCCCTACCCAACACTCTCCATCACCCCCCCCCATCACCCCCTCCCCATCACCCCCTCCCCATCACCCCCTCCTCATCACCCCCTCCTCATCACCCCCTCCCCATCACCCCCTCCCCATCACCCCCTACCCAACACTCCCCATCACCCCCTCCCCATCACCCCCTCCCCAACACTCTCCATCACCCCCCCCCATCACCCCCTCCCCATCACTCCCTCCTCATCACCCCCTCCCCATCACCCCCTCCCCATCACCCCCTCCTCATCACCCCCTCCCCAACACTCCCCATCACCCCCTCCCCATCACCCCCTCCCCATCACCCCCTCCCCAACACTCCCTCCTCATCACCCCCTCCCCATCACCCCCTCCCCAACACTCCCCATCATCCCCTCCCCATCACCCCCTCCCCATCACCCCCTCCCCAACACTCCCCATCACCCCCTCCCCGTCACCCCCTCCCCAACACTCCCCATCACCCCCTCCCCATCACCCCCTCCCCATCACCCCCTCCCCACCACCTTCCCATCAATTCTTCACCCCCTCGCCCACCACCTCCCTCCCCATCACCCCCTCCCCATCACCCCCTCTCCCACCCCCTCCCCAACCCCCTCCTCATCACCCCCACCCCCTCCCCACCTACTCCACCCCTCCCCCATCACCACCCACCCCCTCTCCCACCCCCTCCCCAACCCCCTCCTCATCAACCCCTCCCCCAACCCCTCCCCACCTACTCCACCCCTCCCCCATCCCCTTCCCAACCCCCTCCCCAACCCCCTCCCCTCCGACCCTACCGCCCCCCAAACCCCTCAACCACCTATGCCATCAACCAGCAACCACCGGCCCCACCGACTCCACCGACTCCACCCCTCCCCACTGCCTCCCACCTGCTTCGTCTGTAAACTCCACACAAGTCACACTGATCTCCACAGGGACCTTTCAGAATGTCTTGGAGAGACTGGCGTTACTGTGAAAAGCAATTGCAACTTGTGACAGGCCCAGCACACTGTTACTGTGTTGTGTCAATCCCAGCACACTATTACTGTGTTGTGTCAATCCCAGCACACTGTTACTGTGTTTTATCAGTCCCAGCACACTATTATTGTGTTGTGATAGTCTCAGCGCACTATTCCTGTGTTGTGTCAATCCCAGCACGCTGTTACTGTGTTGTGTCAAACCCCAGCACACTATTACTGTGTTGTGTCAATCCCAGCACACTATTATTGTGTTGTGATGGTCTCAGCACACTATTCCTGTGTTGTTTCATTCCCAGCACACTATTACTGTGTTGTGTCAATCCCAGCACACTGTTACTGTGTTGTGTCAATCCCAGCACACTATTATTGTGTTGTGATGGTCTCAGCACACTATTCCTGTGTTGTTTCGTTCTCAGCGCACTATTACTGTGTTGTGTCAATCCCAGCACGCTGTTACTGTGTTGTGTCAACCCCAGCACACTATTACTGTGTTGTGTCAATCCCAGCACACTATTATTGTGTTGTGATGGTCTCAGCACACTATTCCTGTGTTGTTTCGTTCCCAGCACACTATTACTGTGTTGTGTCAATCCCAGCACACTGTTACTGTGTTGTGTCAATCCCAGCACACTATTATTGTGTTGTGATGGTCTCAGCACACTATTCCTGTGTTGTTTCGTTCCCAGCACACTATTACTGTGTTGTGTCAATCCCAGCACACTGTTACTGTGTTGTGTCAATCCCAGCACACTATTATTGTGTTGTGATGGTCTCAGCGCACTATTCCTGTGTTGTTTCATTCCCAGCACACTATTACTGTGTTGTGTCAATCCCAGCACTCTATTACTGTGTTGTGTCAATCCCAGCACACTATTACTGTGTTGTGTCAACCCCAGCACACTATTACTGTGTTGTGTCAATCCCAGCACACTATTATTGTGTTGTGATGGTCTCAGCGCACTATTCCTGTGTTGTTTCGTTCCCAGCACACTGTTACTGTGTTGTGTCAATCCCAGCACACTGTTACTGTGTTGTGTCAACCCCAGCACACTATTACTGTGTTGTGTCAATCCCAGCACACTGTTACTGTGTTGTGTCAATCCCAGCACACTATTACTGTGTTTTATCAGTCCCAGCACACTACTATTGTGTTGTGATAGTCTCAGCGCACTATTCCTGTGTTGTGTCAATCCCAGCACGCTGTTACTGTGTTGTGTCAACCCCAGCACACTATTACTGTGTTGCGTCAATCCCAGCACACTATTATTGTGTTGTGATGGTCTCAGCACACTATTCCTGTGTTGTTTCATTCCCAGCACACTATTACTGTGTTGTGTCAATCCCAGCACACTGTTACTGTGTTGTGTCAATCCCAGCACACTATTATTGTGTTGTGATGGTCTCAGCACACTATTCCTGTGTTGTTTCGTTCCCAGCACACTATTACTGTGTTGTGTCAATCCCAGCACACTGTTACTGTGTTGTGTCAATCCCAGCACACTATTATTGTGTTGTGATGGTCTCAGCGCACTATTCCTGTGTTGTTTCGTTCTCAGCGCACTATTACTGTGTTGTGTCAATCCCAGCACGCTGTTACTGTGTTGTGTCAACCCCAGCACACTATTACTGGGTTGTGTCAATCCCAGCACACTATTATTGTGTTGTGATGGTCTCAGCACACTATTCCTGTGTTGTTTCGTTCCCAGCACACTATTACTGTGTTGTGTCAATCCCAGCACACTGTTACTGTGTTGTGTCAATCCCAGCACACTATTATTGTGTTGTGATGGTCTCAGCACACTATTCCTGTGTTGTTTCGTTCCCAGCACACTATTACTGTGTTGTGTCAATCCCAGCACACTGTTACTGTGTTGTGTCAATCCCAGCACACTATTATTGTGTTGTGATGGTCTCAGCGCACTATTCCTGTGTTGTTTCGTTCTCAGCGCACTATTACTGTGTTGTGTCAATCCCAGCACGCTGTTACTGTGTTGTGTCAACCCCAGCACACTATTACTGTGTTGTGTCAATCCCAGCACACTATTATTGTGTTGTGATGGTCTCAGCGCACTATTCCTGTGTTGTTTTGTTCCCAGCACACTATTACTGTGTTGTGTCAATCCCAGCACACTGTTACTGTGTTGTGTCAATCCCAGCACACTATTATTGTGTTGTGATGGTCTCAGCGCACTATTCCTGTGTTGTTTCATTCCCAGCACACTATTACTGTGTTGTGTCAATCCCAGCACTCTATTACTGTGTTGTGTCAATCCCAGCACACTATTATTGTGTTGTGATGGTCTCAGCGCACTATTCCTGTGTTGTTTCGTTCCCAGCACACTATTACTGTGTTGTGTTAATCCCAGCACACTGTTACTGTGTTGTGTCAACCCCAGCACACTATTACTGTGTTGTGTCAATCCCAGCACACTATTATTGTGTTGTGATGGTCTCAGCGCACTATTCCTGTGTTGTTCGTTCCCAGCACACTATTACTGTGTTGTGTCAATCCCAGCACACTGTTACTGTGTTGTGTCAACCCCAGCACACTGTTACTGTGTTGTGTCAACCCCAGCACACTATTACTGTGCTGTGTCAATCCCAGCACACTATTATTGTGTTGTGATGGTCTCAGCGCACTATTCCTGTGTTGTTTCGTTCCCAGCACACTGTTACTGTGTTGTGTCAATCCCAGCACACTGTTACTGTGTTGTGTCAACCCCAGCACACTATTACTGTGTTGTGTCAATCGCAGCACACTGTTACTGTGTTGTGTCAACCCCAGCACACTATTACTGTGTTGTGTCAACCCCAGCACACTATTACTGTGTTGTGTCAATCCCAGCACACTATTATTGTGTTGTGATGGTCTCAGCGCACTATTCCTGTGTTGTTTCGTTCCCAGCGCACTATTACTGTGTTGTGACAGTCATCACTGTTACTGACCGTCTGTTGAGACTCCCTCCTCCTCGCAGTCCCCTGCTGATGGCCCTCATGAATATGCTACCAAGTGAGACATCTGCTTGCATGCCAGCAATGCCTGGTCACCCACTCCTTGAAGGGTTGGGAAGTGTTACTAAATCAATGGGGAGGATCATCATTGATTACAAAAGCAAAATACTGCAGATGCTGGAAATCTGAAATAAAAACAGAGAATGCTGGAAATTACTCAGCAGGTCTGGCAGCCTCTGTCAAGACAGGAACTGAGTTATGGTGTTTGGCTGGTGACCTTTTGCTTTAGTGATAGTTTCTGGTTTGTCTGCAGCTGTTTGTGTGAGTCATTCATTTATTCAGTTCCTTCACGTTTTTGGAAATAACATTGATGTCCCATGGCATGATGTGAAAATAACTCAGCCACAATCTCATGCGACAGCATTCATCCTTAATAAAGAAACGAGACATTAGGCTAAAATACATCGAAAAATTGTGAATGATTGTCTGACGCACACACATGAATTAACATAGATTCAGGTGGGACCTCCCTTTTATCAGGCATTTCATCCTGGGCTGTCACGGGTGGTGGAGCTGAGGGGCAGTGGGATTTGGGTGTAGGCTAGTATTGGGGGTTCGGGTGAAGGCTGGTATTGGGATTTGGGTGAAGGCTGGTATTGGGATTTGGGTGTAGCTAGTATTGGGGGTTCGGGTGAAGGCTGGTATTGGGGTTTGGGTGTAGGCTAGTATTGGGGGTTCGGGTGAAGGCTGGTATTGGGGTTTGGGTGAAGGCTGGTATTGGGATTTGGGTGAAGGCTGGTATTGTTATTTGGGTGTAGGCTAGTATTGGGGGTTCGGGTGAAGGCTGGTATTGGGGTTTGGGTGAAGGCTGGTATTGGGATTTGGGTGAAGGCTGGTATTGGGATTTGGGTGTAGGCTGGTATTGGGGTTTGGGTGAAGGCTGGTATTGGGATTTGGGTGAAGGCTGGTATTGGGATTTGGGTGTAGGCTAGTATTGGGGGTTCGGGTGAAGGCTGCTATTGAGGTTCGGGTGTAGGCTGGTATTGGGATTTGGGTGAAGGCTGGTATTGGGATTTGGGTGAGGGCTGGTATTGGGATTTCGGTGTAGGCTGGTATTGGGATTTGGGTGTAGGCTGGTATTGGGGTTTGGGTGAAGGCTGGTATTGGGATTTGGGTGAAGGCTGGTATTGGGATTTGGGTGTAGGCTGGTATTGGGGTTTGGGTGAAGGCTGGTATTGGGATTTGGGTGAAGGCTGGTATTGGGGTTTTGGTGAGGGCTGGTATTGGGATTTAGGTGTAGGCTGGTATTGGGGTTTGGGTGTACGCTGGTATTGGGGTTTGGGTGAAGGCTGGTATTGGGGTTTGGGTGAAGGCTGGTATTGGGATATGGGTGAAGGCTGGTATTGGGGGTTTGGGTGAAGGCTGGTATTGGGATATGGGTGAAGGCTGGTATTGGGGGTTCGGGTGAAGGCTGGTATTGGGGTTTGGGTGAAGGCTGGTATTGGGGTTTGGGTGAAGGCTGGTATTGGGATATGGGTGAAGGCTGGTATTGGGGGTTCGGGTGAAGGCTGGTATTGGGGTTCGGGTGTAGGCTGGTATTGGGGTTTGGGTGAAGGCTGGTATTGGTATTTGGGTGAAGGCTGGTATTGGGGTTCGGATGAAGGCTGGTATTGGGGTTTGGGTAAAGGCTGGTATTGCGGTTTGGGTGAAGGGTGGTATTGGGGTTCAAGTCTAGACTGGTATTGGGGTTCGGGTGAAGGCTGATATTGGGGTTCGAGAGTAGACTGGTATTGGGGTTAGGGTGAAGGCTGGTATTGGGGTTTGGGTGAAGGCTGGTATTGGGGTTCAGGTGTAGGCTGGTATTGGGGTTCGGGTGAAGGCTGGTATTGGGGTTTGGGTGAAGGCTGGTATTGAGGTTCAGGTGTAGACTGGTATTGGGGTTTGGGTGACGGCTGGTATTGGGGTTCAGGTGTAGGCTGGTATTGGGGTTTGGGTGAAGGCTGGTATTGGGGTTCGGGTGAAGGCTGGTTTTGGGGTTCGGGTGTAGGCTGGTATTAAGGTTTGAGTGAAGGCTGGTATTGGGGTTTAAGTGAAGGCTGGTATTGGGGTTTGGGTGAAGGCTGGTATTGGGGTTTGGGTGAAGGCTGGTATTGAGGTTCAGGTGTAGACTGGTATTGGGGTTTGGGTGTAGGCTGGTATTGGAGTTCGAGTGTAGGCTGGTATTGGGATTCGGGTGTAGGCTGGTATTGGGATTCGGGTGTAGGCTGGTATTGGGTTTCGGGTGTAGGCTGGTATTGGGGTTCGAGTGAAGGCTGGTATTGGGTTCGTGTGAAGGCTGGTATTGGGGTTTGGGTGTAGGCTGGTATTGGGGTTCGGGTGAAGGCTGGTATTGGGGTTTGGGTGAAGGCTGGTATTGAGGTTCAGGTGTAGACTGGTATTGGGGTTTGGGTGACGGCTGGTATTGGGGTTCAGGTGTAGGCTGGTATTGGGGTTTGGGTGAAGGCTGGTATTGGGGTTCGGGTGAAGGCTGGTTTTGGGGTTCGGGTGTAGGCTGGTATTAAGGTTTGAGTGAAGGCTGGTATTGGGGTTTAAGTGAAGGCTGGTATTGGGGTTTGGGTGAAGGCTGGTATTGGGGTTTGGGTGAAGGCTGGTATTGAGGTTCAGGTGTAGACTGGTATTGGGGTTTGGGTGTAGGCTGGTATTGGAGTTCGAGTGTAGGCTGGTATTGGGATTCGGGTGTAGGCTGGTATTGGGATTCGGGTGTAGGCTGGTATTGGGTTTCGGGTGTAGGCTGGTATTGGGGTTCGAGTGAAGGCTGGTATTGGGTTCGTGTGAAGGCTGGTATTGGGGTTTGTGTGTAGGCTGGTATTGGGGTTCGGGTGAAGGCTGGTATTGGGGTTTGGGTGAAGGCTGGTATTGAGGTTCAGGTGTAGACTGGTATTGGGGTTTGGGTGACGGCTGGTATTGGGGTTCAGGTGTAGGCTGGTATTGGGGTTTGGGTGAAGGCTGGTATTGGGGTTCGGGTGAAGGCTGGTTTTGGGGTTCGGGTATAGGCTGGTATTAAGGTTTGAGTGAAGGCTGGTATTGGGGTTTAAGTGAAGGCTGGTATTGGGGTTTGGGTGAAGGCTGGTATTGGGGTTTGGGTGAAGGCTGGTATTGAGGTTCAGGTGTAGACTGGTATTGGGGTTTGGGTGAAGGCTGGTATTGGGGTTTGGGTGTAGGCTGGTATTGGGGTTTGGGTGAAGGCTGGTATTGGGGTTCGGGTGAAGGCTGGTATTGAGATATGGGTGAAGGCTGGTATTGGGGGTTCGGGTGAAGGCTGGTATTGGGGTTCGGGTGTAGGCTGGTATTGGGGTTTGGGTGAAGGCTGGTATTGGTATTTGGGTGAAGGCTGGTATTGGGGTTCGGGTGAAGGCTGGTATTGGGGTTCGGATGAAGGCTAGTATTGGGGTTTGGGTGAAGGCTGGTATTGCGGTTTGGGTGAAGGGTGGTATTGGGGTTCGAGTCTAGACTGGTATTGGGGTTCGGGTGAAGGCTGATATTGGGGTTCAGGAGTAGACTGGTATTGGGGTTAGGGTGAAGGCTGGTATTGGGGTTTGGGTGAAGGCTGGTATTGGGGTTCAGGTGTAGGCTGGTATTGGGGCTTGGGTGAAGGCTGGTATTGGGGTTTGGGTGAAGGCTGGTATTGAGGTTCAGGTGTAGACTGGTATTGGGGTTTGGGTGACGGCTGGTATTGGGGTTCAGGTGTAGGCTGGTATTGGGGTTTGGGTGATGGCTGGTATTGGGGTTCGGGTGAAGGCTGGTTTTGGGGTTCGGGTGTAGGCTGGTATTAAGGTTTGAGTGAAGGCTGGTATTGGGGTTTAAGTGAAGGCTGGTATTGGGGTTTGGGTGAAGGCTGGTATTGGGGTTTGGGTGAAGGCTGGTATTGAGGTTCAGGTGTAGACTGGTATTGGGGTTTGGGTGAAGGCTGGTATTGGGGTTTGGGTGTAGGCTGGTATTGGGGTTCGGGTGAAGGCTGCTTTTGGGGTTCGAGTGTAGGCTGGTATTAGGGTTTGAGTGAAGGCTGGTATTGGGGTTTAAGTGAAGGCTGGTATTGGGGTTTGGGTGAAGGCTGGTATTGTGTTTTGGGTGAAGGCTGGTATTGGGGTTCGGGTGTAGACTGGTATTGGGGTTCGGGTGTAGACTGGTATTGGGGTTCGGGTGTAGACTGGTATTAGGGTTCGGGTGAAGGCTGGTATTGGGGTTTGGGTGTAGACTGGTATTGGGGTTCGGGTGTAGACTGGTATTAGGGTTCGGGTGAAGGCTGGTATTGGGGTTCGGGTGTAGGCTGGTATTGGGTGTTGAGTGAAGTCTGGTATTGGGGTTTGGGGGAAGGCTGGTATTGAGGTTCAGGTGTAGACTGGTATTGGGGTTTGGGTGAAATTTGGTATTGAGGTTTGGGTGGAGGCTGGTATTGAGGTTCAGGTGTAGACTGGTCTTGGGGTTTGGGTGATGGCTGGTATTGGGGTTCAGGTGTAGTCTGGTATTGGGGTTTGGGTGAAGGCTGGTATTGGGGTTCGATTGTGGACTGGTATTGGAGTTCGGGTGAAGGCTGATATTGGGGTTTAAGTGAAGGCTGGTATTGGGGTTCGGGTGAAGGCTGGTATTGGGGCTTAAGTGAAGGCTGGTATTGGGGTTTGGGTGAAGGCTGGTATTGTGTTTTGGGTGAAGGCTGATATTGGGGTTTGCGTGAAGGATGGTATTGGGGTTCAGGTGTGGCTAGTATTGGGGTTCGAGTGAAGGCTGGTATTGGGGTTTAAGTGAAGGCTGGTATTGGGGTTCGGGTGAAGGCTGGTATTGGGGTTCGGCTGTCGACTGGTATTGGGGTTCGGGTGAAGTCTGGTATTGGGGTTCGGGTGTAGGCTGTTATTGGGGTTTGAGTGAAGGCTGGTATTGGGGTTAAGGTGTAGGCTGGTATTGGGTTTCGGGTGAAGGCTGGTATTGGGGTTCGGGTGTGGGCTGTTATTGGGGTTCAGGTGAAGGCTGGTATTGGGGTTAAGGTGTAGGCTGGTGTTCGGGTGAAGGCTGGTATTGCGGTTTGGGTGTCGGCTGGTATTGGGGTTTGGGTGAAGGCTGGTATTGGGATTCGGGTGTAGGCTGGTATTGGAGTTCGAGTGTAGGCTGGTATTGGGATTCGGGTGTAGGCTGGTATTGGGATTCGGGTGTAGGCTGGTATTGGGTTTCGGGTGTAGGCTGGTATTGGGGTTCGAGTGAAGGCTGGTATTGGGTTCGTGTGAAGGCTGGTATTGGGGTTTGGGTGTAGGCTGATATTGGGGTTCGAGTGAAGGCTGGTATTGGGATTCTTGGTAGTGTAGATGAGCAGAGAGATCTTGGTGTCCAGGTACATAAATCCCTGAAAGTTGCCACCCAGGTTAATAGGGCTGTTAAGAAGGCATATGGTGTGTTAGCTTTTATTAGTAGGGGGATCGAGTTTCGGAGCCACGAGGTCATGCTGCAGCTGTACAAAACTCTGGTGCGGCAGCACCTGGAGTATTGCGTGCAGTTCTGGTCACCGCATTATAGGAAGGATGTGGAAGCTTTGGAAAGGGTGCAGAGGAGATTTACTAGGATATTGCCTGGTATGGAGGGAAGGTCTTACGAGGAAAGGCTGAGGGACTTGAGGTTGTTTTCGTTAGAGAGAAGGAGGAGGAGAGGTGACTTAATAGAGACATATAAGATAATCAGAGGGTTAGATAGGGTGGATAGTGAGAGTCTTTTTCCTCGGATGGTGATGGCAAACACGAGGGGCCGTAGCTTTAAGTTGAGGGGTGATAGATATAGGACAGATGTCAGAGGTAGTTTCTTTACTCAGAGAGTAGTAGGGGCGTGGAACGCCCTGCCTGCAACAGTAGGAGACTCGCCAACTTTAAGGGCATTTAAGTGGTCATTGGATAAACATATGGATGAAAATGGAATAGTGTAGGTCAGATGGTTTCACAGGTCGGCACAACATCGAAGGCCGAAGGGCCTGTACTGCGCTGTAATGTTCTATGTTCTATGTTCTATGTGTAGGCTGGTATTGGGGTTTGGGTGGAGGGTATTCTCAGGGTTAGGGTGTAATTGGCAGTGTGGTTCAGATGGGGATTTGTAGTGGGGTTAGACCCTGACATCATTCTGTGCTGGCCAATATCTCCTTCCTGAGGTGCGGGTCCTCGCAGGGGGTTTTGCTAGTGCTGTTGGGAAGGGTTTTAACTACTTGGCAGGGGGATGGGAACCTGAGAGTAGATGAAGCAGGAGAAGGGAGAGAAGAAAAGTAGGAAATGGAAGGCAGAAAACTAGTAAGTGTGTTTGGAGGGCAGAGGAAACAAAAGCGAGAGACTAGACAAGAAGGGAGTTTGGCAATGCTAAATGGTATAGACCTCAATGCAAGAAGTCTAAGGAATAGGGCAGATGAGCTGAGAGCACAGATTGACACGTGGGACATGGGACTATGATGTAGCTATTACTGAGACATGACTGAAAGTAGGGCAGGAATGGCAGCTCAACATTCCTGGCTACAGGGATTTCAGATCAGATAGAGAAAGGGATAAAAATGGAGGGGGTGGTTGCAATATTGATTAACAAAATAACTAAAGCTGTGAGAAGGGATAATATGGTGCAAGGATCATCAAATGAGGCCATATGGGTTGGAATGAAGAACAAAAAGGCAGCAATCACACCACTGGGAGTGTACTATAGACCCCCAAACAGTCAGAGAGAGATAGAAGAGCAAATATGTAGATAAATCTCTGAGAAGTGCAAAAACAACAGGGCAGTAATAGTGGGGGATTTCAACTACCCTAATATTAACTGGGATAGAATTAGTGTGAAAAGCAGAGAGGGAGCAGAATTCTTCAAAAACATTCAGGAGAATTTTTTAGCCAGTACGTAGTAAATCCAACAAGAGAGGGGGCGATTCCAGACTTAGTTTTAGAGAATGAAGCTGGGCAGGTGGAAGGGGAATCAGTTGGGAAGCACTTTGGTGGAAGTGATCATAATTTAGTTAGATTTAGGGTAAGACAAGAGCAAAATACTGCAGATGCTGGAAATCTGAAATAAAAACAGAAAATGCTGGAATACTTAACAGGTCAGGCAGCATCTGAGGAGAGAGAAACAGAGTGAATGTTTCAGGTGATGACTTTTCATCAGAACTAGGAGAAGTTAGGAATGTAATAGGTTTTGGGGGGATGGTGGAAAAAGAACAAAGGGGAAGGTCTGTGATAGGGTGGAAGACAGGAAAGATTAAATGACAAGAGTTTGTGGTACAGGCCCAAAGGGAGTGGTAATGGGACAAGTAAAGAAACAAAAGATGTGTCGAGAGGAGGTGTGAATGGCAGAATGATGAACAGCTGCTGTCGAAAGCAGAAACAAAGGAAAAACAAGAGTAAAACCGAAATCTGCAAAGGAAACAGAATGGGAGTAGAGATCGCCGGCTGAAATTGCTGACCTCAGAGAGATCGAGGAAGAGAAGAGAAGAGTTAGCGATGGACCACATGAAGGTAAGGGAAGGGTAGAAACTGGAAGCAAAGTTGATATTTTCCCATTCAGGCAAGAGCAATGGCACCAATACAGTCATCAAAGTACCGGTAAAAGAGGTGAGGGTGGGGGCCCGAGTAGAACTGGAACAAGGAATGTTCTGCAGATCCCACAAAAAGACAGACATAGCAATGACCCATGTGGGTACCCATAGCAACACCTTTTATTTGGAGGAAGTGAGTTGAGTTGAAGGAGAAGTTGTTCATGTGAGAACAAGTTCAGCTAGGTAGAGAAGGGTAGTGAATGGAGGCTGGCTGGGCCTTGATTCAAAGAAGAAGCAGAGAGCTCTCAGACTGTCCTGGTCAAAATTGGAGGTGTAGAGAGATGTGGGAGGTGGGAGTCGGGGGGGGGGCGGAGGGGAATGAAGCTGAGGTATATGCTGAGGACAGATCATACAGGGTCAGAGAGAGGAAGGTCAGAGGGCATTATGAATACACAGCCAGGGGTGTGATTGGAAGAAGGGATGGGGGTCAGAGGGAAGGGAAGGGGAAGATGGATCCAGAGGGGTGTTGGTACCCATGAGTTGATGGAGCTCGCGATTTTTCACACCTGCAAGGAAGAGAAAACGTTTTTGTTAAGACATCAGATGAGATGAAGGATGAAATGAAACTGCGGAGCAGGACAGCTTTGAGATAGAGTGAGTCGGTGCTGCTGAAGAACGAGGTTGAGAGTGTACACGTGGCATTGAGAGCGGATCTCAGGATGTGGCCTACAGCAGGTTGATAAATTCTGAATGTCTCGGAGATACCTGTAATCGTAGATGGATCTGAAACATGAAGGTTGCAATTTGAGTTGGAATCCATGTGGAATTAGTCAGCGATGGAGGATGGAGATGTGGCTGTGATAGCAGGTTCTGGTAGATGCCTGATCAAACTCGAGAAGCGAAACAGAAAGAAATGAAGGTGAACAAGGTAAAAGAGACAAATGAAAATCCCGTTGGAGAGAAGAGCAGAACTTATTCAAGGTAGGCATTCCTGGAAGAGAAGTGCCAGTGAATTAAACACTAAAATAAAAGCAAAGTACCGAGGAAGCTGGAAATCTGAAACAAAAGCATAAAATACCTTAAATACTCAGCGTGCCAGGGAGTATCTGTGGAAAGAGAAACAGAATTAACATTTCAGGTCTTGGTGACCTTTCATCAGATCTAAGAAAAGCTCAACACCATCCAGGATAAAGCAGCCCGCTTGATTGGCGCCCCATCTACAAACATTCACTCCATCCACCACCGACGCACAGTGGCAGCAGTGTGTACCATCTACAAGATGCACTGCAGCAACACACCAAGGCTCCTCAGACAGCACCTTCCAAACCCGCGACCTCTACCAACTAGAAGGACAAGGGCAGCAAATACATGGGAACACCACCACCTGCAAGTTCCCCTCCAAGCCACACACCATCCTGACTTGGAACTATATCGCCGTTCCTTCACTGTCGCAGGGTCAAAATCCTGGAACTCCCTCCCTAACTGCACTGTGGGTGTACCTACCCCACATGGACTGCAGCGGTTCAAGAAGGCACCTTCTCAAGGGCAATAAATGCTGGCCTAGCCAGTGACAACCACATCCCAGGAATGAATTAAAAAAAGTTAAAATTGTAATACGTTTTGAGCAAGGGGATGGTGGAAAAAGAACAAAAGGGAAGGTCTGTGATAGGGCGGAAGACTGGATTTAGAGTAGTTATGCAAAAGGACAAAGGCAGACCAGGAATAAAAGTTCTCAATTGAAGAAAAGCTAACTTTATTAAGCTGAGATGTGATTTAGCTAAAGTGGACTGGAAACAGCTACTAGAAGGTAAATCAGTGCCAGATCAGTGGGAGGAATTCAAGAAAGAGATGGTGAGGATTCAGAGCAAGTATGTTCCCTTAAAGAAAAGGAGCGGAACCAACGAATCCAGAGCCTCCTGGATGTCAATGGGCTTAAAGGAGAGGATAAAGAAAAAAAGAGAAGCTTAGAACCATAGATAAATTATGGCACAGAAGGAGGCCATTCGGCCCATTGTGTCCCTGCTGGCTGAAAAAACGAGCTGCTCAATCTAATCCCACCTTCCAGCACCTGGTCCATAGCCTTACAGGTTACAACACTTCAGGTGCATGTCCAGGTACCTTTTAAAGGAGTTGAGGGTTTCTGCCTCCACCACCGATCCTGGCAGTGAATTCCAGACACCCACCAGCCTCTGGGTGAAAAGTTTTTCCTCATGTCCCCTCTAATCCTTCTATCAATCACCTTAAATCTGTGCCCCCTGGTAATGGACCTCTCCGCTAGGGGAAACAGGTCATAGTGTCATAGAGTTATACAGCACAGAAACAGGCCCTTCGGCCCATCGTGTCTGTGCCAGCCATCCAGCACCCAACTATTCTAATCCCATATTCCTGCACTTGTATGCTATGCCGTTTCAAGTGCTCATCTAAATACTTCTTAAATGTTGAGGGTTCCTGCCTCTACCAGCCCTTCAGGCAGTGCGTTCCAGATTCCAACTACTGTCGGGGTGAAAAGAATTTTCCTCAAATCCCCTCTAAACCTCCTGCCCCTTACCTTAAATCTATGCCCCCTGGTTATTGACCCCTCTGCTAAGGGAAAAAGATTCTTCCTATCTATCCTATCTATGCCCCTCAATTTTGTATACCTCAATCATGTCCCCCCTCAGCCTTCTCTGCTGTAAGGAAAACAACCCTAGCCTTTTCAGTCTCTCTTCATAGCTGAAATGCTCCAGCCCAGGCAACATCCTGGTGAATCTCCTCTCCACCCTCTCCAGTGCAATCACATCCTTCCTATAGTGTGGTGACCAGAACTGTACGCAAAGTCCAGCTGTGGCCTAACCAGCATTTTATACAGTTCCAGCATCACATCCCTGCTTTTGTATTCTATACCTCGACCAATAAAGGAAAGCATTCCATATGCCTTCTTCACCACTCTATCTACCTGTCCTGCCACCTTTAGGGACCTGTGAACATGCACTCCAAGGTCTCTCACTTCTTCTACCCCTCTCAATATCCTCCTGTTTATTGTGTATTCCCTCGCTTTATTTGCCCTCCCCAAATGCATTACCTCACACTTCTCCAGATTGAATTCCATTTGCCACTTTTCCGCCCACTCAACCAAACCATTGATATAATTCTGGTGTCTACAGCTTTCCTCTTCACTGTCAACTACATGGCCAATTATTGTGTCATCAGCAAATTTCCCAATCATACCTCCCACATTTAAGTCCAAATCATTAATATATACCACAAACAGCAAGGGACCCAACACTGAGCCTTGTGGAACGCCACTGGAAACCGCTTTCCATTCACAAAAACATCCATCGACTACTACCCTTTGTTTCCTGTCACTGAGCCAATTCTGGATCCAACCTGCCTCATTCCCCCATATCCCATGGGCTTTCATTTTACTGACCAGTCTGACATGTGGGACCTTGTCAAATGCCTTACTAAAATCCATATTGACCATATCCACTGCACTACCCTCATCAATCCTCCTTGTTACTTCCTCAAAGAATTCAATTAAGTTAGTAAGACATGACTATAATAAAAGCCAAATGCTGCAGATGCTGGAAATCTGAAATAAAAACAAGAAATGCTGCAAATACTCAGCAGGTCTGGCAACATCTGAGGAGAGAGAAGCAGAGTTAACGTTTCAGGTCAGTGACCCTTCATCAGAACTGGCAAATGTGGTAAGACATGACCTTCCCTTCAGAAATACATGCTGACTATCCCTAATTATTCCATGCCTTTCTAAGTGGCAGTTAATCCCGTCCCTCAGAATAGATTCTAACAATTTATCCACCACCGAGGTCAGACTGACTGGCCTATAATTATTTGGCCCATCCCTCACACCCTTTTTAAACAATTGTATAACGTTCGCAGACCTCAAATCCTCTGGTGCCTCGCCTGTATCTAGTGAGGATTTGAAGATGATCCTCAGCTCATCCTCTATTTCCTCCCTGGCTTCCTTTAGCAACCTGGGGTGCAATTCATCCACCCCTGGTGATTTATCCACTTTCAAGGATGTCAGACCCTCTAGTACTTCCTCTCTCTTTATGTTTATCCTATCTAATATTTCACACTCCTCCTCTTTAACTTCAATGTCTAAATCAACCCTCTCCTTTGTGAAGACAGAGACAAAAAACTCATTAAGAACCCTGTCCACATCTTCTGCGTCCACGCATAAGTTTCCTTGTACATCTCTGATAGGCCCTACCCTTTCCTTAGTTATCCTCTTGCTCTTAATGTACTGATAAAACATCTTCCGGTTTTCCTTGATTTTACCTGCCAATAATTTTTCATGTCCTCTTTGCTTTTCTAATTTCCTTTTTTACTTCACCCCCTGCACTTTCTATACTCCTCTAGGCTTTCTAAAGTATTAAGATTTTTGTCATCGTCATAAGCTTTCTTTTTCTGCTTTAACTTTCCTTGTGAGCTTCTAGATACCAGGGGGCTCTAGCTGTGACAGTACCACCCTTTATCTACGTGGGGACATGCCTACACTGTGCCTGTAGTATCTCACTTTTGAATGCCTCTCACTGGTTTGCCACTGATTTTCCTTCAAGTAGCTGTATCCTGTCCACTTTTGCCAGGTTACCTCTCAGTTTCTTAAAATTTGTCTTCCCCCAATTTAGAACTTTTACTCCTGTTTTATCTTTGTCCTTTTCCATGCTAAATCTAACTGTATTATGATTACTATCTCCAAAATGGTCACTCACTGTTACTTCCTCCACTTGCCCAGCTTCATTACCGAAGACTAAATCTAGAATTGCGCCCCCTCTCGTTGGGCTTGTTACGTGCTGGGTAAAAAAGTTCTCTTGAACGCAGTTCAAGAATTTTGTCCCCTCTGTGCCCTTCACACTGTTTGTATCCCAGTTGATATTGGGGTAGTTGAAATCTCCAACTATTATTGCCCTATAGTTTTTGCACTCAGAAATTTGCCTACCTATTTGTTCCTCGACCTCCCTCTCACTATTTGGGGGTCTATAGTACACTCCTAGTAGTGTGGCTGCCCCTTTTTTATTTCTGAGCTCCACCCATATGGCCTCATTTGATGATTCATTTAGCATATCATCCTCCTCAAAGCTGTTATTGATTCCTTAACTAATAATACTACACACCCTCCTTTTTTATCTCCCTCTCTATCCCGCCTGAAAACTCTATATCCAGTGATGTTGAGTTGCCATTCTTGCCCCTCTTTAAGCCAAGTTTCCGTTATAGTAACGATATCGTGTTGCCATGTGTTTATCTGTGCCCTCAGCTCATCGGCTTTATTTACTATCCTCCTTGCATTGAAATAAATACCTTTTAACACTGCCAAATTCCTGTGCTGCACACTTTTTAACCTTTGCTTCTTCTGCCTTTCAGAATCACTTGCTAATTTTCTGTGTCCTGTTCCCTGTCCTGAAATTGTCCGATCTGAAACTGCACACAGGTTCCCATCCCCCCGCCAATCTAGTTTAAACCATCCCCAACAGCATTAGCAAACCTTCCTGCAAGGATATTTGTCCCAGTCCTGTTCAGGTGCAGACTGTCCGGCTTGTACAGGTCCCACCTTCCCCAGAACCAATCCCAACGCCCCAGAAATCTGAAGCCCTCCCTCCTGTACCATTTCTCTAGCCACACATTCATCTGGTGTATTCCCCTATTTCTATACTCACTAGTATGTGGCCTTGGAGTAATCCAGAGATTACTACCTTTGAGGTCCTGCTCGCTAATCTTGTTCCTAACTCCTTCAACTCAGCCTGCAGGACCTCATTCCTCTTTCTTCCTATATCATTGGTACCAACGTGGACCATGACCTCCGGCTGTGCACCCTCACCCTCTAGAATGCTCTGTAGCCGCTCGGTGATATCCATGACCCTTGCACCAGGGAGGCAACATACCATCCTGGAATCACCTCTGTGACCACAGAAACGCCTATCTGTTCCCCTAACTCTAGACTCCCCAACCACTATTGCTCTCTTGTCCTTTCTCCTCCCTCCCTGCACAGCTGAGTCACCCATGGTGCTCTGGTCATGACTCACACTGCACTCTCCAGAGGAACCCTCTCTCCCATCGGTACTCAGAACTGAATACCGGTTAGAAAGTGGGATGCCCGCTGGGATCTCCTGCACTACCTGCCTTGACCTTCTTGTCTGTCTGGCAGCCACCCAGTCCCTCTCTGCCTGTGCTCTCTTAAGCTCTGGGGTGACTACCTCCTGAAACGTGCTATTCACGTAATCCTCTGCCTCGCAGATGCACAACAGTGATTCCGGCCGCTGCTCGAGTTCCGAAACCCGGAGCTCAAGCTTCTGAAGCCGGTGGCACTTCCTGCAGATGTGTTTGTCAAGGATACATGGTGCATCCATGACTTCCCACATACTGCAGGGGGCACATTCCACTTGTGACAGATACTGAGGGCTCAATACTACAGAAAACCTAGAGGAGCATAAAAAGTGTAGGGGTGAAATTTATAAGAAAATTAGGAAAGCAAAGAGAGGACACGAAAAAATATTGGCAAGCAAAATCAAGGAAAACGCAAAGATTTTTTATAAATACATAAAGATTAAGAGGATAACTAGAGAAAGAGTAGGTCCTCTTCGGGACCATAAGGGTAACCTGTGTGTGGAGGTACAGAATGTGGGTATGCTTTTCAATGAATACTCTGCGTCAGTTTTCACAAAAGAGAGGGATGATACAGACATTGCACTCAGGGAGGAGTGAGAAATGTTCGATGAAATTAATACAGTGAGAGTTTTGACATCTTTGTAAGTGGACAAATCCCCAGGCTCAGACGAAATGTATCCTGGGCTGTTAAGGGAAGCAAGAGAAGAAATAGTGGAGGCTCTGACCACCATTTTCCAATCCTGTCTGGCTACTGGTGCGGTGCCAAAGAACTAGAGGACAGCTAACATTGTACCATTGTTTAAAGTGGGAGAAAGGGATAGACCGAGTAATTATAGGCCAATCAGCCTAACTTCAGTGGTGGGAAATTTATTGGAAAAAATTCTAAATGAAAGGATAAATCTTCACTGAGAAAGACACAGATTAATCAAAGACAGTCAGCGCGGATTGAATTTTAGGGTCGATGAAGGTAGTGCATTTGCTGTAGTCTATATAGATTTTAGCAAGGCTTGAGCCAAGGTCCCACATGGGTTCCGAAGAAGGGTCACTGACCCGAAACGTTAACTCTGCTTTTCTTTCCACAGATGCTGCCAGACCTGCTGAGTGAATCCAGCATTTCTTGTTTTTGTCCCACATGGCAGACTGGTCACGAAAGTAAAAGCCCATGGGATCCAAGGCAAAATGACGAGTTGGATCCAAAATTGGCTTAGATGCAGGAAGCAAAGTGTTGATGGGTGTTTTTGAGACTCTAGGACTGTTTCCAGTGGGGGTTTGCAGGGCTCAGTACTTGGTCCTTTGCTTATAGTGGTATACATCAATGATTTGGACTTGAATGTAGCGGGTATGATTAAGAAGTTTGCAGACGATAGAGAAGTGGTTGATAATGAAGAAGCAAGCTGTGGACTGCAGGAAGATATCAATGGACGAGACAGATGGGCAAAGTGTAGGGGAACAGAGGGTCCTTGGAGTGCATGTGCACAGATTCCTGAAGGTAGCAGGACAGGTAGATAAGAAGGTCAAGAAGGTGTACAGAATACAGCCTTTATTTTCCGAATATAAGAGCAGGGAGGTTATGCTGGAACTGCATAAAACACTGGTTAGGCCATAACTGGAGTACTGTGTACAGTTCTGTTCACTGCACTATAAGAAAGATGTGATTGCACTAGAGAGGGTGCAAAGGAGATTTATCAGGATGTTGCCAGGGCTGGAGAATTTTAGTTATGAGGTAAGATTGGATAGGTTAGGGTTGTTTTCTTTGGAACAGAGGAGGCTGAAGGGAGATTTATTGAAGTGTATAAAATTGAGGAGTCTAGATAGAGTGCAGAGGGAGGCCCTATCCCCCTTGGTTGAGGGGTCCATAACCAGGGGGCATAGATATTGGGTGAGAGGTAGGAGGTTTAGAGGGGATTCAAAGAGAAATGTTTCACCCAGAGGGTGGTGGGGATCTGGAACTCACTGCCTGAAAGGGTAGTTGTTGTGCTGGATTCCCACCTGTCATTTCACCATATGGACACTAAATTTCTAACTGTTGCTGGGAACAAGAGAAGGCCTGATGCAAGGACTGCCAGACATTTAGCTGGAGGACAGTTGCATACCAATAAGGACAAGAGAGCCCACAAACACAGAAGTGGGGAAACCAGTTGGTCACATGACTAACCTGCTTGGCAACCTGGGTTTTTCCTGAATTGCACAAAGAGTTTGAACTCTCAAAGACTGCTTGGTCCTGGTGTGAGAAGATCTCTCCTGTCTGCTCCCATCCTTTCTCACAAGCCTCTGGACCCACTGAAGACACATGAACCCCAAGAGAGAAAAGTCTCCAACATCGAACAAGATTTAAAAAGAAAAGGACTTTACAGCGAACTCGAAGAACAGTAACCAAAACCAACTTCAGATATTGCCTCAAACTTTAGCACTTTATTTCCTCTGCTCTTTTCTGTCTCTATCTACGTGTGTGTATCACGTATGCATGTGAAGTATGTGTGTATCACGTATGTATGCCAGTGTGGGTGTGTCGTGTATCATTAGGCATTAACCAAATTAGAGTTTAGGATTAATGAAGTTCAACCTTTTTTCTTTAAACCTAAGAAAACCTGTTTGGCTAGTTTCTTTGCCTAATAATTGGAAGTTAGTGAACGAGGATTCACTAAGGGAGAGCTAAAAAAAAACGGTGTATTAAAAAATTAAACCCTGTTATGGTATGACCAGGTGAAGGCTGAGAGGGAACCCTAGGTCCCTTTCTCACCTGGTCATAACAATGGTAGAGGCAGAAACCCTCATAACATTTAAAAAGTATGTAGATTTGCACTTGAGGTGCCATAGCCTACAAGGCTACGGACCAAAAACTGGAAAGTGGGATTGGGTTAGATGGCTACTTGTCAGCCAGCATAGACACGATGGGCCGAATGGCGGCCTCCTGTGCTGTAAATATCGATGGTTCTATGATCCACTCCCCCAGATTATCCTGCAGCTGGTGGAGATGGAAATGTGTGAGCCCGACCCCCACGCCCATTTCAAACATTTCACCGAATTCTGACCCACAATTCAAATTTACTCAGCAGAGTAAAACAATTAAAAGCAAAATACTGCGGATGCTGGAAATCTGAAATAAAAACAAGAAATGCTGGAAACACTCAGCAGGTCTGGCAGCATCTGTGGAGAGAGAAGCAGAGTTAACGTTTCGGGTCAGTGACCCTTCTTCAGAAGTAAAACAAGGGCCTGAGTGCCTGGGCGGCACAGTGGCGCAGTGGTTAGCACCGCAGCCTCACAGCTCCAGCGACCCGGGTTCAATTCTGGGTACTGCCTGTGTGGAGTTTGCAACTTCTCCCTGTGTCTGCGTGGGTTTCCTCCGGGTGCTCCGGTTTCCTCCCACATGCCAAAGACTTGCAGGTTGATAGGTAAATTGGCCATTATAAATTGCCCCTAGTATAGGTAGGTGGTAGGGAAATGTGGGGATGTGGTAGGAATATGGAATTAGTGTAGGATTAGTATAAATGGGTGGTTGATGGTCGGCATGGACTCGGTGGGCCGAAGGGCCTGTTTCAGTGCTGTATCTCTAAATAAAAAATAAATAAATAACATCCCAGTCCCCATCAATCATGCTCTGGGATCCTGCGATGGGGGTATCACTGGAGTCCCAGCTGTTAATTACACTTACAAAGTTTCCATGTTTGCTCTAAGTCCTACAGTTTGATAAAAGAGGCCATTGGGCCCAATGTTGCAAGGTTGGCTCTTTGTAAGTGCTATCCAATTAATCCCTCCTTCCCCAAAGCCCTGCAAACTTTTCCATTTAATAATCACTATAGAATCTGCTCCCACTGTCCGAACAGGCAGCGTATTCCGGATTCTAAAAACTGTCTTCCAATTCTCAAAGTTAAATAAGTGGGAGTTGAACTCAAGTTCTGGGATTATTAGTAACATAACCGTTAGACCACTGTACTCTCAGAGGTTTCAGAATTTGAGAGGTGCTGCTGAAGTAACCTTGGTGAGTTGCTCCAGTGCCACTTGCAGACTGTACATACTGCAGTCACGGGACACCGGTGAGGGATAGTGAGCCCAGAGGTAGGGGCATCAATCAAGGGATGGTCTCTGTCCTGGATGGTATCAACCCTCTTGAGTGTTCTTACAGCTGCACCCCTCCAAGGGAGTGGTGAATATTCCTGATTCTAAGTGAAAATCAGTTGGACAGGAGGGATCAGGGATGGAGGGAGCAGGGAGGAAATTTTCTATTCTATAAAAATGTATCAGTAATCAGCAGGAGGTGCCGTCTGTCAGATGAGCGATTAAACTGAGCTCCTGTCGGCCTGCTCTGGTGGATGTAAAAGATCCCATGGCACAATTTCAAAGACGAGCAGGGGAGTTCTCCCCAGTGTCCCGGGCAATATTTATCCCTCAAACAACATCACAAAAACAGATTATCTGGGTCATTATCACATTGCTGTTTGTGGGAGCTTGCTGTGCAAATTGGTTGCTGTGTTTCCTACATAACAACAGTGACTACACTTCAAAAGTATTTCACTGACTGTGTAAGCACTTTGAGATGTCTGCTGGTCCGGGAAGTGCTGTAGAAATGCAAGTCTTACTTTTCATTTTGACTAATGATTTGATAAATGACAGAAAGTCAGCTGAGAGCAGGGAACTCCAGAGCTGTTGTGTAAATGAATGAGATCAAGAAACTGAGCAGCACACAGCAACCTTCATTGGAATGGTCAATCTGCTGGCAGTTTACCTGGTCAATCTGCTGCCTGTTTACCTGGTCAATCTGCTGGCTATTTACCTGGTCAATCTGCTGCCTGTTTACCTGGTCAATCTGCTGCCTGTTTACCTGGTCATCTGCTGGCTGTTTACCTGGTCATCTGCTGGCAGTTTACCTGGTCAATCTGCTGGCAGTTTACCTGGTCAATCTGCTGCCTGTTTACCTGGTCATCTGCTGGCTGTTTACCTGGTCATCTGCTGGCTGTTTACCTGGTCAATCTGCTGCCTGTTTACCTGGTCATCTGCTGCCTGTTTACCTGGTCAATCTGCTGCCTGTTTACCTGGTCAATCTGCTGGCAGTTTACCTGGTCAATCTGCTGCCTGTTTACCTGGTCATCTGCTGCCTGTTTACCTGGTCAATCTGCTGGCAGTTTACCTGGTCAATCTGCTGCCTGTTTACCTGGTCATCTGCTGGCTGTTTACCTGGTCATCTGCTGGCTGTTTACCTGGTCAATCTGCTGCCTGTTTACCTGGTCATCTGCTGCCTGTTTACCTGGTCAATCTGCTGCCTGTTTACCTGGTCAATCTGCTGGCAGTTTACCTGGTCAATCTGCTGCCTGTTTACCTGGTCATCTGCTGCCTGTTTACCTGGTCAATCTGCTGGCAGTTTACCTGGTCAATCTGCTGCCTGTTTACCTGGTCAATCTGCTGGCAGTTTACCTGGTCAATCTGCTGCCTGTTTACCTGGTCAATCTGCTGGCAGTTTACCTGGTCAATCTGCTGCCTGTTTACCTGGTCAATCTGCTGGCAGTTTACCTGGTCAATCTGCTGCCTGTTTACCTGGTCAATCTGCTGCCTGTTTACCTGGTCAATCTGCTGGCAGTTTACCTGGTCAATCTGCTGCCTGTTTACCTGGTCAATCTGCTGGCAGTTTACCTGGTCAATCTGCTGCCTGTTTACCTGGTCAATCTGCTGGCAGTTTACCTGGTCAATCTGACTCACAAGCAGTTTATTCCAGGCCAGGAGCTATGATCGTTCTGAGCCTGGAATTTACAAGGCTTTGTGACTGGATTTGATACTTGACACTTGCCAGGAATGTGAGTCTCTGTAACCAGGAATGTGGGAAACCACACCACACCAGCAAAACAGTGACTCAGTCTGCAGAGAGCCAGCAAGGTTTTGTATTTCACTCGATTTTGTGTTATTTAACCCTGCACTCAGCTTCAGTGTCACTGCCCACTGCTGTAAGAACCTCTGTGCACCAGACAGCAGAGAGACCCACGCCGCAGTTTTCCAACTGGAATATGTTTCCTGGAGGACGTGGAGACTGGCATTCTCCTCTGGGATCTCACCCGACATTGTGTTGAGTTTTGGACACTGCCCCTCACGAAGGATACATTAGCCTTGGAGGGAGAGCAGAGGAAATACACCAGAATGTTGAGTCCAGGTGATCTGATCGAGGTGTATAAGATTAAGACAGGTTTAAAGAAGGTAGACAAAGAAAAACTGTTCCCATTAACAAATGGTACAAGGACTAGGGGATACAGATTGAAGGTTTTGGGCAAGAGATTCAGGAGGAATGTGAGGAAGAATTGTTTTACACAACGAGTGGTAATGACCTGGAACTCACTGCTCAGGAGGATGGTGGAAGCGGAGACAATCGATGAGCATTTGAGGAAAATAAACTTGCAGGGATAGAGCCGGGGAATGGAACTGCCTGGATTGCTTCACGGAGAGCTAGCATGAATTCGATAGGCTGAATGTCCTCCTTCTGTGCTGCAAAAACTCTATGTCTGTATTAAAGTCTATAAAGTGTCTAATTGAAAAATGAGGTGCTGTTCCTCAAGCTTACGTTGAGCTTCACTGGAACAGTGTAGGAGGCTGAGAACAGAGTGGGAATGGGGCAGAGAATTAAAATGACAGGTAGTTCAGAGTCATTCTCATGGACTGAACGGAGAGGGTCTGCAAAGCAGATAGGAGACCACATTGTGAGCAGCGAATACAGTACACTAAATTGAAAGGAGTGCAAGTAAATAGCTGTTTCACCTGGAAGGAGTGTTTGGGACCCTGGATGGTGAGAGGGAGGAGGAGGTAAAAGGGCAGGTGTTGTCTCACCTGTACTTGCATAGGAAGATACCATGGGAAGGAGAGGGGGTGATGAGGATAATTGAGGAGTGGGCCAGGGTAGTGTGGAGGGAACGATCCCTTCAGAATGCTGAAAGTTGGTGGGGGAAGTGGAAGATGTGTTTGGTAGTGGCATCACCCTAGAGTCAGATAGTCATAGAGTTATACAGCACAGAAACAGGCCCTTCAGCCCACCGTGTCCATGCCAGCCATCAAGCAGCTACCTAGTCTAATCCCATTTTCCTGCACTTGGCCGGTAGCCTTGTGTGCTATGGCGTTTCAAGTGCTCATCTAAATACTTCTTAAATGTTGTGAGGATTCCTGCCTCTACCACCTCTTCAGGCAGTGCGTTCCAGATTCCAACCACCCTCTGGGTGAAATTTTTTTTCCTCAAATCCCCTCGAAACCTCCTGCCCCTTACCTTAAATCAATGCCCACTGATTATTGACCCCTCTGCTCAGGGAAAAAGATTCTTCCTATCTACCCTATCAATGCCCCTCATAATTATGTATACCTCAATCATGTCTCCTCTCAGCCTTCTCTGCTCTAAGGAAAACAACCCTAGCCTTTTCAGTCTCTCTTCATAGCTGAAATACTCCAGCCCAGACAACATCCTGGTGAATCTCCTCTGCACCCTCTCCAGTGCAATCACATCCTTCCTATAGTGTGGTGCCCAGAACTGTTTACAGTACTCCAGCTGTGGCCTAACCAGCATTTTATACAGCTCCATCATAACCTCCCTGCTCTTATATTCTATGTATCGGCTGATAAAGGCAGGTATCCCATATGCCTTCCTAACCACCTTATCTACCTGTGCTGCTGCCTTCAGTGATCTATGGACAAGTACACCAAGGTCCCTCCGACCCTCTGTACTTCCTAGGGTCCTACCATCCATTCATTGTGTACTCCCTTGCCTTGTTAGTCCTCCCAAAATGCATCACTTCACACTTCTCAGGATTAAATACCATTTTCCACTGCTCTGCCCATCTTACCACCCCATCTATATCATCCTGTAATCTAAGGCGTTATTTACTATTTACTCACTATTTACGACACCACCAATTTTGGTGTCATCTGTGAACTTACTGATCATACCTCCTATATTCACGTCGAAATCATTAATGTACACTACAAACAGCAAGGGTCCCAGCACCGATCCCTGCGGTACACCACTGGTCACAGACTTCCACTCGCCAAAACAACCCTCGACCATCACCCTCTGCCTCCTGCCACTAAGCCAATTTTGGATCCAATTTGCCAAATTGCCCTGGATCCCATGGGCTCTTACCTTCTTAACCAATCTCCCATGCGGGTTCTTAACAAAAGCCTTACTGAAGTCCATGTAGACTATCAACTGCTTTACCCTCTTCCACACATTTCGTCACAGCCTCAAAAAATTCAATCAAGTTAGTTAGATATGATCTCCCCCTGACAAAGCCATGCTGACTATCCTTGATTAATCCCTGCCTCTCCAAGTGGAGATTAAACCTGTCCCTCAGAATTTTTTCCAATAGTTTCCCAACCACTGATGTTAGACTCACCGGCCTGTAATTATCTGGTTTATCCCTGCTACCCTTCTTGAACAATGGTACCACATTCGCTGTCCTCCAGTCCGCTGGTACCTCTCCTGTGGCCAGAGAGGATTTGAAAATTTGTGTCAGAGCCCCTGCTATCTACTCCCTTACCTCACATAACAGCCTGGGATACATCTCATCTGGGCCTGGGGATTTATCTACTTTTAAGCCCACTAAAACAGCTAATACTTCCTCCCTTTCAATGCTAATATGTTCAGGTAGATCACAATCCCCCTCCCTGATCTCTACACCTACATCGTCCTTCTCCATAGTGAACACAGATGAAAAGTAATCATTTAAAACCTCACCTATGTCCTCCGGCTCCACACACACATTGCCACTTTGGTCCCTAATGGGCCTTACTCTTTCCCTGGTTATCCTCTTGCCCTTAATATACTTATAAAATGGCTGAAATGGAGGAGAATGAGTTGTTGAATGTGGAGTCTGGTAGGGATGGAAATAGAGGACATGGGGAATTCCATCATGGTTCTAGGAGGGAGGGAAAGGGGTGAGAGCAGAAAGGCAGGAAATGGGATTGACTCTCCCTGGTTGGGGAGTCTAGAACCCGGGGACATAATTTCAAAATAAGGGGGAAGCCACTTAGGACCGAGATGAGGAGAAATGTCTTTACTCAGAGGGTTGTGAATCTTTGGAATTCTCTACCCAGAGGGCTGTGGAAGCTCAGTCATTGAGTATGTTTAAAGCAGAGATTGACAGATTTCTAAATACCAGTGACAGAAAGGGATCCGAGCATATGAATTAGGAGCAGGAGTAGGCCACTCGGCCCTTTGAGCCTGCTCCGCCATTCAATAAGTTCATGGCTGAACTAATTACTCCACATTTCCACCTACCCCCGATAACCTTCCAACCCCTTGTTTATCAAGAATCTATCTACCTCTGCCTTAAAAATATTCAAAGACTCTGCTTCCACTGCCTTTTGAGGAAGAGAGTTCCAAAGACTCACGACTCTCTGAGAGAAAGAAATTCTCCTCATCTCTGTCTTAAATGGGTGACCCCTTATTTTTAAACAGTGACCCCTAGTTCTAGATTCTCCCACAAGGGGAAACATCCTTTCCACATCCACCCTGTCAACACCCCTCAGGATCCTATATGTTTCAATCATGTCGCCTCTTACTCTTCTAAATTCCAGCGGCTCTTTCCTCATAAGACAGCCCGCCCATTCCAGGTATTAGAAACATAGAAAATAGGAGCAGGAGTTGGCCATTCGGCTCTTGGAGCTTGCTCCGCCATTCATTATGATCATGGCTGATCATCCAACTCAGCCTAGTCTAGTAAACCTTCTCTGTACTGCCTCCAATGCATTTACATCCTTCTTTAAATAAGGAGACCAATACTGTACACAGTACTCCAGATGTGTTCTCACCAATGCCCTGTATAGCTGAAGCATAACCTCCCTACTTTTGTATTCAATTCCCCTCGTGATAAACAATAACATTCTATTAGCTTTCCTAATTACATGCTGTACCTGCATACTAACCTTTTGTGATTCATGCACTGGGACACCCAGATCCCTCTGCATCTCAGAGCTCTGCAATCTCTCTCCATTTAGATAATCTTTTTTATTCTTCCTGCCAAAGTGGACAATTTCCCACTTTCCCACATTCTACTCCACTTGCCAGGTCTTTGCCCACTCACTTAATCTATCTATATCCCTTTGTAGCCTCCTTATGTCCTCTTCACAAGTTACTTTCCTACCTATCTTTGTCATCAGCAAATTTTGCAACCGTACCTTCCGTCCCTTCATCTAAGTCATTTATATAACTTGTATAAAGTTGAGGCCCCAGCACTGATTCCTGTGACACACCACTCGTTACATCTTGCCAACCAGAAAATGACCCATTTATGCCTACTCTCTGTTTCCTGTTAGCTAGCCAATCTTCTATCCATGTCAATAAGTTACCCCAATATGGGGATAGTGTGGGAAAAAGGCATTGAAGTGGATGAACCATGGTGATCATATTGAATGGTGGGGCAGGTTCGATGGGCTGAATGGCCTACTCCTGCTCCAATGTTCCTATTCCTGGACTAAATGGTGATCTAATCGAGATGTTTAAAATGATTAAAGGATTTGATAGGGTCAATAGAGAGAGCCTATTTCTTCTAGTGGGGAGGTGGAGAACAAAGGGGTAGAAACTTCAAATTAGAGACACACCGTTCAGGAAGCACATCGTCACACAAAGTGGGAGGGGTGGGGTGGGGAATCTAGAACTCACTCCACCAAAAAGCTGCTGAGGCTGGGGGTCAATTAAGAATTTCAAAACTAAGATTGATAATTTTTTGTTTTCTAAGGGTTTTGAACCAAGGTGGGTAAATAGAGATGTGTCAGCCGTGCTCTAATTAATGACAGGAATAAGCTCGAAGGGCTAAATAACCTCTTCCTGTTCCTAAATTCTGACATCATACACCTGTACCTGCACAACTGTGGGTGTGAGCACAAAGTGACAATCAGGAACCGCCCAGGACTGGATGACTCACCAACCACACATACTGAGGTCATTTGGGAGATTCCAGATTAGAATTGATGACGGGTGAGTTTCTGAACACGCCCGTCATCAGCCAATGTCCGAGAGATAAATGTGGCGATTTTTGTCTCACTCCCTGTCGGTGTGTGTGGCAGTCCCTGATGTCTGGCTCTCAGTCCCTGTCAGTGTGTTTCTCAGTCCATGTCAGTGTGTCTCACAGTCACAGTCAGTGTGTCTCTCAGACCCTGTCAGTGTGTCTCTCGGTCCCTGTTGGTGTGTCTTTCATTCCCTGTCAGTGAGACTCTCAGCCTCTGTCAGTGAGTTTCTCATTCCCTGTCAGTGAGTCTCAAAGTACCTGTCGGTGTGTCTCTCAGTCCCTCTCGGTGTGTCTCTCAATCCCTATCGGTATGTCTCTCAGTCCTGGTCGGTGTGTTTCTCAGTCCCTATCCGTGTATCTCTCAGTCCCTGTCAGTGTGTCTCTCAGTCCATGTCAGTGTGTCTCTCAGTCCCTGTCGCAGTGTCTCTCAGTCCCTATCGGTGTGACTCTCAGTCCCTCTCGGTGTGTCTCTCAGTCCCTATCGGTGTTGTCTCTCAGTCCCTCTCGGTATGACTCTCAGTCCCTATCGGTGTGTCTCTCAGTCCCTATCGGTGTGTCTCTCAGTCCCTATCGGTATGTCTCTCAGTCCCTCTCGGTATGACTCTCAGTCCCTCTCGGTATGTATCTCAGTCCCTCTCGGTGTGTCTCTCAGTCCCTCTCGGTATGACTCTCAGTCCCTATCGGTGTGTCTCTCAGTCCCTCTCGGTATGACTCTCAGTCCCTATCGGTGTGTCTCTCAGTCCCTCTCGGTGTGTCTCTCAGTCCCTGTCATTGTGTCTCTCAGTCCCTGTCAGTGTGTCGCACAGTCCTTATCGGTGTGTCTCTCAGTCCCTCTCGGTGTGTCTCTCAGTCCCTCTCGGTATGTATCTCAGTCCCTATCGGTGTGTCTCTCAGTCCCTATCGGTGTGTCTCTCAGTCCCTATCGGTGTGTCTCTCAGTCCCTCTCGGTGGGTCTCTCAGTCCCTCTCGGTGTGTCTCTCAGTCCCTCTCGGTGTGTCTCTCAGTCCCTCTCGGTGGGTCTCTCAGTCCCTCTCGGTATGTCTCTCAGTCCCTCTCGGTGTGTATCTCAGTCCCTATCGGTGTGTCTCTCAGTCCCTATCGGTGTGTCTCTCAGTCCCTATCGGTATGTCTCTCAGTCCCTATCGGTGTGTCTCTCAGTCCCTATCGGTATGTCTCTCAGTCCCTATCGGTATGTCTCTCAGTCCCTATCGGTATGACTCTCAGTCCCTCTCGGTATGTCTCTCAGTCCCTCTCGGTGTGTCTCTCAGTCCCTCTCGGTGTGTCTCTCAGTCCCTATCGGTATGTCTCTCAGTCCCTATCGGTATGTCTCTCAGTCCCTCTCGGTATGACTCTCAGTCCCTCTCGGTATGTCTCTCAGTCCCTATCGGTGTGTCTCTCAGTCCCTATCGGTGTGTCTCTCAGTCCCTCTCGGTGTGTCTCTCAGTCCCTCTCGGTGGGTCTCTCAGTCCCTCTCGGTGTGTCTCTCAGTCCCTCTCGGTGGGTCTCTCAGTCCCTCTCGGTATGTCTCTCAGTCCCTCTCGGTGTGTATCTCAGTCCCTATCGGTGTGTCTCTCAGTCCCTATCGGTGTGTCTCTCAGTCCCTATCGGTATGTCTCTCAGTCCCTATCGGTATGTCTCTCAGTCCCTATCGGTATGACTCTCAGTCCCTCTCGGTATGTCTCTCAGTCCCTCTCGGTGTGTCTCTCAGTCCCTCTCGGTGTGTCTCTCAGTCCCTCTCGGTGGGTCTCTCAGTCCCTCTCGGTATGTCTCTCAGTCCCTCTCGGTGTGTATCTCAGTCCCTATCGGTGTGTCTCTCAGTCCCTATCGGTGTGTCTCTCAGTCCCTATCGGTATGTCTCTCAGTCCCTATCGGTATGTCTCTCAGTCCCTATCGGTATGACTCTCAGTCCCTCTCGGTATGTCTCTCAGTCCCTCTCGGTGTGTCTCTCAGTCCCTATCGGTATGTCTCTCAGTCCCTATCGGTATGACTCTCAGTCCCTATCGGTATGTCTCTCAGTCCCTCTCGGTATGACTCTCAGTCCCTCTCGGTATGTCTCTCAGTCCCTATCGGTGTGTCTCTCAGTCCCTCTCGGTGTGTCTCTCAGTCCCTCTCGGTGTGTCTCTCAGTCCCTCTCGGTATGTCTCTCAGTCCCTATCGGTGTGTCTCTCAGTCCCTATCTGTGTGTCTCTCAGTCCCTCTCGGTGTGTCTCTCAGTCCCTCTCGCTATGTCTCTCAGTCCCTATCGGTGTGTCTCTCAGTCCCTCTCGCTATGTCTCTCAGTCCCTCTCGGTATGTCTCTCAGTCCCTCTCGGTATGTCTCTCAGTCCCTCTCGGTGTGTCTCTCAGTCCCTCTCGGTATGTATCTCAGTCCCTATCGGTGTGTCTCTCAGTCCCTATCGGTATGTCTCTCAGTCCCTCTCGGTGTGTCTCTCAGTCCCTCTCGGTATGTATCTCAGTCCCTATCGGTGTGTCTCTCAGTCCCTCTCGGTATGTATCTCAGTCCCTATCGGTGTGTCTCTCAGTCCCTATCGGTATGTATCTCAGTCCCTCTCGGTGTGTCTCTCAGTCCCTATCGGTGTGTCTCTCAGTCCCTCTCGGTATGTATCTCAGTCCCTATCGGTATGACTCTCAGTCCCTCTCGGTATGTCTCTCAGTCCCTCTCGCTATGTCTCTCAGTCCCTCTCTGTGTGTCTCTCAGTCCCTCTCGCTATGTCTCTCAGTCCCTATCGGTGTGTCTCTCAGTCCCTATCGGTGTGTCTCTCAGTCCCTCTCGCTATGTCTCTCAGTCCCTCTCGGTGTGTCTCTCAGTCCCTCTCGGTGTGTCTCTCAGTCCCTCTCGGTATGTCTCTCAGTCCCTCTCGGTGTGTCTCTCAGTCCCTCTCGGTGTGTCTCTCAGTCCCTCTCGGTGTGTCTCTCAGTCCCTATCTGTGTGTCTCTCAGTCCCTATCGGTATGTCTCTCAGTCCCTCTCGGTGTGTCTCTCAGTCCCTCTCGGTATGTCTCTCAGTCCCTATCGGTATGTCTCTCAGTCCCTCTCGGTGTGTCTCTCAGTCCCTCTCGGTATGTCTCTCAGTCCCTATCTGTGTGTCTCTCAGTCCCTCTCGCTATGTCTCTCAGTCCCTATCGGTGTGTCTCTCAGTCCCTCTCGCTATGTCTCTCAGTCCCTATCGGTGTGTCTCTCAGTCCCTATCGGTGTGTCTCTCAGTCCCTCTCGGTATGACTCTCAGTCCCTCTCGGTATGTCTCTCAGTCCCTCTCGCTATGTCTCTCAGTCCCTATCTGTGTGTCTCTCAGTCCCTCTCGCTATGTCTCTCAGTCCCTATCGGTGTGTCTCTCAGTCCCTATCGGTGTGTCTCTCAGTCCCTCTCGCTATGTATCTCAGTCCCTCTCGGTGTGTCTCTCAGTCCCTCTCGGTGTGTCTCTCAGTCCCTCTCGGTATGTCTCTCAGTCCCTCTCGGTATGTATCTCAGTCCCTATCGGTGTGTCTCTCAGTCCCTATCGGTGTGTCTCTCAGTCCCTCTCGGTGTGTCTCTCAGTCCCTCTCGGTGTGTCTCTCAGTCCCTATCTGTGTGTCTCTCAGTCCCTATCGGTATGTCTCTCAGTCCCTCTCGGTGTGTCTCTCAGTCCCTCTCGGTATGTCTCTCAGTCCCTATCGGTATGTCTCTCAGTCCCTATCGGTGTGTCTCTCAGTCCCTCTCGGTGTGTCTCTCAGTCCCTCTCGGTATGTCTCTCAGTCCCTATCGGTGTGTCTCTCAGTCCCTATCGGTGTGTCTCTCAGTCCCTCTCGGTGTGTCTCTCAGTCCCTCTCGGTGTGTCTCTCAGTCCCTATCGGTATGTCTCTCAGTCCCTCTCGGTGTGTCTCTCAGTCCCTATCGGTGTGTCTCTCAGTCCCTATCGGTGTGTCTCTCAGTCCCTATCTGTGTGTCTCTCAGTCCCTATCGGTATGTCTCTCAGTCCCTCTCGGTGTGTCTCTCAGTCCCTCTCGGTATGTCTCTCAGTCCCTATCGGTGTGTCTCTCAGTCCCTCTCGGTGTGTCTCTCAGTCCCTCTCGGTATGTCTCTCAGTCCCTCTCGGTGTGTCTCTCAGTCCCTCTCGGTGTGTCTCTCAGTCCCTCTCGGTATGTCTCTCAGTCCCTATCGGTGTGTCTCTCAGTCCCTATCGGTGTGTCTCTCAGTCCCTCTCGGTGTGTCTCTCAGTCCCTCTCGGTGTGTCTCTCAGTCCCTCTCGGTATGTCTCTCAGTCCCTATCGGTGTGTCTCTCAGTCCCTCTCGGTGTGTCTCTCAGTCCCTCTCGGTGTGTCTCTCAGTCCCTCTCGGTATGTCTCTCAGTCCCTCTCGGTGTGTCTCTCAGTCCCTCTCGGTGTGTCTCTCAGTCCCTCTCGGTGTGACTCTCAGTCCCTATCGGTGTGTCTCTCAGTCCCTCTCGGTATGTCTCTCAGTCCCTATCGGTATGTCTCTCAGTCCCTCTCGGTGTGTCTCTCAGTCCCTATCTGTGTGTCTCTCAGTCCCTCTCGGTGTGTCTCTCAGTCCCTCTCGGTATGTATCTCAGTCCCTATCGGTATGACTCTCAGTCCCTATCGGTGTGTCTCTCAGTCCCTCTCGGTGTGTCTCTCAGTCCCTCTCGGTATGTCTCTCAGTCCCTCTCGGTGTGTCTCTCAGTCCCTCTCGGTATGTATCTCAGTCCCTATCGGTATGACTCTCAGTCCCTATCGGTGTGTCTCTCAGTCCCTCTCGGTATGTATCTCAGTCCCTCTCGGTGTGTCTCTCAGTCCCTCTCGGTATGTCTCTCAGTCCCTATCGGTGTGTCTCTCAGTCCCTCTCGGTGTGTCTCTCAGTCCCTCTCGGTATGTCTCTCAGTCCCTCTCGGTGTGTCTCTCAGTCCCTCTCGGTGTGTCTCTCAGTCCCTCTCGGTGTGTCTCTCAGTCCCTCTCGGTATGTATCTCAGTCCCTATCGGTATGACTCTCAGTCCCTATCGGTGTGTCTCTCAGTCCCTCTCGGTATGTATCTCAGTCCCTCTCGGTGTGTCTCTCAGTCCCTCTCGGTATGTCTCTCAGTCCCTATCGGTGTGTCTCTCAGTCCCTCTCGGTGTGTCTCTCAGTCCCTCTCGGTATGTCTCTCAGTCCCTCTCGGTGTGTCTCTCAGTCCCTCTCGGTGTGTCTCTCAGTCCCTCTCGGTATGTCTCTCAGTCCCTATCGGTGTGTCTCTCAGTCCCTCTCGGTGTGTCTCTCAGTCCCTCTCGGTGTGTCTCTCAGTCCCTCTCGGTATGACTCTCAGTCCCTATCGGTGTGTCTCTCAGTCCCTATCGGTGTGTCTCTCAGTCCCTCTCGGTGTGTCTCTCAGTCCCTCTCGGTGGGTCTCTCAGTCCCTATCGGTGTGTCTCTCAGTCCCTCTCGGTATGACTCTCAGTCCCTATCGGTGTGTCTCTCAGTCCCTCTCAGTGTGTCTCTCAGTCCCTATCGATGTGTCTCTCAGTCCCTCTCGGTCTGTCTCTCAGTCCCTATCGGTGTGTCTCTCAGTCCCTATCGATGTGTCTCTCAGTCCCTCTCGGTGTGTATCTCAGTCCCTATCGGTATGACTCTCAGTCCCTCTCGGTGTGTCTCTCAGTCCCTATCGATGTGTCTCTCAGTCCCTCTCGGTCTGTCTCTCAGTCCCTATCGGTGTGTCTCTCAGTCCCTATCGATGTGTCTCTCAGTCCCTCTCGGTCTGTCTCTCAGTCCCTATCGGTGTGTCTCTCAGTCCCTCTCGGTGTGTCTCTCAGTCCCTCTCGGTATGTCTCTCAGTCCCTATCGGTGTGTCTCTCAGTCCCTCTCGGTCTGTCTCTCAGTCCCTATCGATGTGTCTCTCAGTCCCTCTCGGTCTGTCTCTCAGTCCCTATCGGTATGTCTCTCAGTCCCTATCGGTGTGTCTCTCAGTCCCTCTCGGTGTGTCTCTCAGTCCCTCTCGGTATGTCTCTCAGTCCCTATCGGTGTGTCTCTCAGTCCCTCTCGGTGTGTCTCTCAGTCCCTCTCGGTATGTCTCTCAGTCCTTCTCGGTGTGTCTCTCAGTCCCTCTCGGTGTGTCTCTCAGTCCCTCTCGGTATGTCTCTCAGTCCCTATCGGTGTGTCTCTCAGTCCCTCTCGGTGTGTCTCTCAGTCCCTATCGGTGTGTCTCTCAGTCCCTCTCGGTGTGTCTCTCAGTCCCTCTCGGTGTGTCTCTCAGTCCCTCTTGGTATGTCTCTCAGTCCCTCTCGGTGTGTCTCTCAGTCCCTCTCGGTATGTATCTCAGTCCCTATCGGTGTGTCTCTCAGTCCCTCTTGGTATGTCTCTCAGTCCCTCTCGGTGTGTCTCTCAGTCCCTCTCGGTGTGTCTCTCAGTCCCTCTCGGTGTGTCTCTCAGTCCCTATCGGTGTGTCTCTCAGTCCCTCTCGGTATGTATCTCAGTCCCTATCGGTGTGTCTCTCAGTCCCTCTCGGTGTGTCTCTCAGTCCCTGTCGGTATGTCTCCCAGACCCTGTCGGTGTGTTTCTCAGTCCCAGTCATTGTTTCTCTCAGTCCCTGTCAGTGTGTCTCACAGACCCTGATGTGTGTCTCTCAGTCCCTGTCAGTGGGTCTCACAGTCCCTGATGTGTGTCTCTCAGTCCCTGTCAGTGTGTCTCACAGTCCCTGATGTGTGTCTCTCAGTCCCTGTCAGTGGGTCTCACAGTCCCTGATGTGTGTCTCTCAGTCCCTGTCAGTGGGTCTCACAGTCCCTGTCAGTGAGTCTCTCAATCCCTGTCAATGTGACTCTCAGTCCCTGTCGGTGTGTCTGTCAGTCGCTTTCAGCAGGATTCCCAGTTCCTGTCAGTGTTTCTCTCAGACCCTGTCGGTATGTCTCTCAGTCCCTGTCATTGTGTCTCTCAGACCCTGTCATTCTGTCTCTCAATCCCAGTCGGTATGTCTCTCAGACCCTGTCATTCTGTCTCTCAATCCCAGTCGGTATGTCTCTCAGACCCTGTCATTCTGTCTCTCAATCCCAGTTATTGTGTCTCTCAGTCCCTGATGTGTGTCTCTCAGTCCCTGTCATTGTGTCTCTCAGACCCTGTCATTCTGTCTCTCAATCCCAGTCGGTATGTCTCTCAGAACCTGTCAGTGTGTCTCTCAGTCCCTGTCATTCTGTCTCTCAGTCCCAGTTATTGTGTCTCTCAAACCCTGTCATTCTGTCTCTCAATCCCAGTCGGTATGTCTCTCAGACCCTGTCAGTGTGTCTCTCAGACCCTGTCATTCTGTCTCTCAGTCCCAGTTATTGTGTCTCTCAGACCCTGTCAGTGTGTCTCTCAGTCCCTGTCATTGTGTCTCTCAGACCCTGTCATTCTGTCTCTCAATCCCAGTCGGTATGTCTCTCAGAACCTGTCAGTGTGTCTCTCAGTCCCTGTCATTCTGTCTCTCAGTCCCAGTTATTGTGTCTCTCAGACCCTGTCATTCTGTCTCTCAATCCCAGTCGGTATGTCTCTCAGACCCTGTCAGTGTGTCTCTCAGACCCTGTCATTCTGTCTCTCAGTCCCAGTTATTGTGTCTCTCAGACCCTGTCAGTGTGTCTCTCAGTCCCTGATGTGTGTCTCTCAGTCCCTGTCATTGTGTCTCTCAGACCCTGTCATTCTGTCTCTCAATCCCAGTCGGTATGTCTCTCAGACCCTGTCAGTGTGTCTCTCAGACCCTGTCATTCTGTCTCTCAGTCCCAGTTATTGTGTCTCTCAGACCCTGTCAGTGTGTCTCTCAGACCCTGTCATTCTGTCTCTCAGTCCCAGTTATTGTGTCTCTCAGACCCTGTCATTCTGTCTCTCAGTCCCAGTTATTGTGTCTCTCAGACCCTGTCAGTGTGTCTTTCAGTCCCTGTTATTGTGTCTCTCAGTCCCTGTCGGTGTGTCTCTCAGACCCTGTCGGTGTGTCTCTCAGTCCCTATCGGTGTGTCTCTCAGTCCCTGTTATTGTGTCTCTCAGTCCCTGTCGGTGTGTCTTTCAGTCCCTGTTATTGTGTCTCTCAGTCCCTGTCGGTGTGTCTCTCAGACCCTGTCGGTGTGTCTCTCAGTCCCTATCGGTGTGTCTCACAGTCCCTGTTATTGTGTCTCTCAGACCCTGTCGGTGTGTCTCTCAGTCCCTGTTATTGTGTCTCTCAGTCCCTATCGGTGTGTCTCACAGTCCCTGATGTGTGTCTCTCAGTCCCTATCGGTGTGTCTCACAGTCCCTGATGTGTGTCTCTCAGTCCCTGTCGGTGTGTCTCTCAGTCCCTGTTATTGTGTCTCTCAGTCCCTGTCGGTGTGTCTCTCAGTCCCAGTTATTGTGTCTCTCAGTCCCTCTCGGTGTGTCTCTCAGTCCCAGTTATTGTGTCTCTCAGTCCCTCTCGGTGTGTCTCTCAGTCCCTGTCAGTGTGTCTCTCAGACCCTGTCGGTGTGTCTCTCAGTCCCAGTCGGTGTGTCTCTCAGTCCCTATCGGTGTGTCTCTCAGTCCCTGTTATTGTGTCTCTCAGTCCTTCTCGGTGTGTCTCTCAGACCCTGTTATTGTGTCTCTCAGTCCCTCTCGGTGTGTCTCTCAGTCCCTGTCAGTGTGTCTCTCAGACCCTGTCGGTGTGTCTCACAGTCCCTGTCGGTGTGTCTCTCAGTCCCTATCGGTGTGTCTCACAGTCCGCCGGTGTTTCTCTCAGTCCCGATCGGAGTGTCTCTCAGTCCCTGTTATTGTGTCTCTCAGTCCCAGTCGGTATGTCTCTCAGTCCCTGTTATTGTGTCTCTCAGACCCTGTCGATGTGTCTCTCAGTCCCTGTCAGTGTGTCTCTCAATCCCTGTCGGTGTGTCTCACAGTACCTGTCAATGTGTCTCTCAGTCCCTGTTGGTGTGTCTCACAGTCCCTGTCGGTGTGTCTCACAGTCCCTGATGTGTATCTCTCACTCCGTGTCAGTGTGTCTCTCAGTCCCTGTTGGTGTGTCTCACAGTCCCTGATGTGTATCTCTCACTCCGTGTCAGTGTGTCTCTCAGTCCCAGTTGGTGTGTCTCACAGTTCCTGTCAGTGGGTTTCACAGTCCCTGTTATTGTGTCTCTCAGAACCTGTCAGTGTGTCTCTCAGTCCCTGTCAGTGTGTCTCTCAGTCCCTGATGTGTGTTTCTCAGTCCCTGATCTGTGTGTCTCAGTCCCTGATGTTTGTTTCTCAGTCCCTGATGTATGTTTCTCAGTCCCTGATCTGTGTCTCTCAGTCCCTGATGTCTGTTTCTCAGTCCCTGATGTGTGTCTCTCAGTCCCTGATGTGTGTTTCTCCGTCCCTGATCTGTGTTTCTCAGTCCCTGATGTGTGTCTTTCAGTCCCTGATGTGTGTTTCTCAGTCCCTGATGTGTGTTTCTCAGTCCCTGATCTGTGTCTCTCAGTCCCTGATGTGTGTCTCTCAGTCCCTGATGTTTGTTTCTCAGTCCCTGATGTGTGTTTCTCAGTCCCTGATCTGTGTCTCTCAGTCCCTGATGTCTGTTTCTCAGTCCCTGATGTGTGTCTCTCAGTCCCTGATGTGTGTTTCTCCGTCCCTGATCTGTGTTTCTCAGTCCCTGATGTGTGTTTCTCAGTCCCTGATCTGTGTCTCTCAGTCCCTGATCTGTGTCTCTCAGTCCCTGATGTCTGTTTCTCAGTCCCTGATGTGTGTCTCTCAGTCCCTGATGTGTGTTTCTCCGTCCCTGATCTGTGTTTCTCAGTCCCTGATGTGTGCCTTTCAGTCCCTGATGTGTGTTTCTCAGTCCCTGATGTGTGTTTCTCAGTCCCTGATCTGTGTCTCTCAGTCCCTGATCTGTGTCTCTCAGTCCCTGATGTTTGTTTCTCAGTCCCTGATGTGTGTTTCTCAGATTCTGATCTGTGTCTCTCAGTCCCTGATATGTGTTTCTCAGTCCCTGATCTGTGTCTCTCAGTCCCTGATGTTTGTTTCTCAGTCCCTGATCTGTGTCTCTCAGTCCCTGATGTGTGTTTCTCAGTCCCTGATGTGTGTTTCTCAGTCCCTGATCTGTGTCTCTCAGTCCCTGATGTGTGTCTCTCAGTCCCTGATCTGTGTCTCTCAGTCCCTAATGTGTGTCTCTCAGTCCCTGATGTGTGTTTCTCAGTCCCTGATCTGTGTCTCTCAGTCCCTGATGTGTGTCTCTCAGTCCCTGATCTGTGTCTCTCAGTCCCTAATGTGTGTCTCTCAGTCCCTGATCTGTGTCTCTCAGTCCCTAATGTGTGTCTCTCAGTCCCTGATGTGTGTTTCTCAGTCCCTGATCTGTGTCTCTCAGTCCCTGATGTGTGTCTCTCAGTCCCTGATCTGTGTCTCTCAGTCCCTGATGTTTGTTTCTCAGTCCCTGATGTGTGTTTCTCAGTCCCTGATGTGTGTTTCTCAGTCCCTGATCTGTGTCTCTCCGTCCCTGATGTTTGTTTCTCAGTCCCTGATTTGTGTCTCTCAGTCCCTGATGTGTGTTTCTCAGTCCCTGATCTGTGTCTCTCAGTCCCTGATCTGTCTCTCTCAGTCCCTGATGTGTGCCTCTCAGTCCCTGATGTGTGTTTCTCAGTCCATGATGTTTGTTTCTCAGTCCCTGTCAGTATGCCTCTCAGTCCCGGTCGGTCTGTTTCTCAGTCCCTATCGGTGTCTCTCTTGGTCCCTGTCAGTGTGTCTCTAATTCCCTGTCGGTATATCTCTGAGTACCTGTCAGTGTGTTTCTCAGTCCCGGTCAGTGTGTTACTCGGTCACTGTCAGTGTCTCTCTCAGTGCCTGAAGTGTTTCTCTCAGGCCCTGTCAGTGAGTCTCCCAGTCCCTGTCCGTGAGTCTCCAAGTCCCTGTCGATGTGTTTCTCAGTCCCTTTCAGTGTGTCTCTCAGTCCCTGTTGGTGTGACTCTCAGTCCCTGATCAGTGTCTCTCTGTCCCTGTCAGTGTGTCTCTCAGTCCCTGTTGGTGTGACTCTCAGTCCCTGATCAGTGTCTCTCTGTCCCTGTCAGTGTGTCTCTCAGTCCCTGTTGGTGTGACTCTCAGTCCCTGATCAGTGTCTCCCAGTCCCTGTCAGTGTGTCTCTCAGTCCCTGTTGGTGTGACTCTCAGTCCCTGATCAGTGTCTCTCTGTCCCTGTCAGTGTGTCTCTCAGTCCCTGATGTGTATCTTTCAGTCCTAGTCGGTGTGTTTCTCTGTCGGTGTGTTTCTCTGCCCCTGTCACTGTGTTTCCCTGTACTATTAGTTACTCAATGCCGAGCTGGGAGTATAAACAGGCAGTTTCATTCAGGAAACGGTCACATTTTAAATATCGGAAAAAATCAGCTGCAGGATGAGTAACTGAGGATTTAACACAGGCAGCCAGAGGAAGCAGGGTTTTATAATATTCCTTCAGAGTCTTTCTGTGTTTCTAGACTAATAATCCAGTGGACGAGAGTTCAAATCCCGGTGCGGCAGTTTGTGAATTTGAACTCGGTTTTAAATATCAAGGAATGAGAGTTTGCTTTCTATGATGGTACCATGAAACTACTGGATTGTCTTCAAACCCATCTGGTTCATTAATGTCCTTTAGGGAAGGAAATCTGCTGTCCTTACCTGGTCTGGCCTACATGTGACTCCAGACCCACAGCAATGTGGTTAACTCTTACATGCCCTCTGAAATGTCCTAGCAAGACACTGAGTTTGTGATAGGAGATTAAGGTGATTGCTCACCACCAGTGTCTCAGACCAATTAGGATAGCCAAAAAATGTCAGCATTGTGAGTGACACCCACATCTCTAAAATTAGTGAGCTGCTGATTGAAACAGTGGTGTAGAGAAAGGCAGAACACCCATCAGTAAATCTGACCGTGACAGGCAACACGTCTCACACTTCAGCTGGGAGCAAGCAATGAGGAGGTATGAAGGTGTCAGGGTTTGGCTTCATCAATCTGACTTCACCATAAAAGGCAATAGGACAGACGTTAACGTGACATCACCACAAAACCAGAGCTGTTCAAAAAGAACTGATCAGAAATAGCACTGAAACCGGAAGAGGTTCTGTATGTTGCTGTTAACAGTCACGGAAAGCAGTTACTGAAAAGCTCTTTCAGAGCAAGAAAAGATACTCATTGAAGCCAGCAGGTTATTGGCAGTTAGTAAGAGAACAGCAGCAGTGAGCAAACACCCATACAGTGCAGACACTGCACGGCAAAAACACACTGCACTCAGCACTGCAGTTCAATCAGCTCCCTCCACACAGCTCCTTCGACAGCGCAGCGCTCACTCAGTACTGACCCTCTGAAAGTGCAGCATTCCCTCACTACTGACCATCTGACAGTGCAGCACTCCCTCAGTACTGACCCTCCGACAGCGCAGCGCTCACTCAGTACTGACCCTCTGAAAGTGCAGCATTCCCTCACTACTGACCATCTGACAGTGCAGCACTCCCTCAGTACTGACCCTCCGACAGCGCAGCGCTCACTCAGTATTGACCCTCTGACAGTGCAGCACTCCCTCAGTACTGACCCTCTGACAGTGCAGCACTCCCTCACTACTGACCCTCTGAAAGAGCAGCATTCCCTCACTAACAACTTTCTGACAGTGCAGCACTCCCTAAGTACTGACCCTCTGACAGTGCAGCACTCCCTCACTACTGACCCTCTGAAAGTGCAGCATTCCCTCATTACTGACCATCTGACAGTGCAGCACTCCCTCAGTACTGACCCGCTGACAGTGCAGCACTCCCTCAGTACTGACCCTCCGACAGTGCAGCACTCCCTCACGACTGACCCTCTGAAAGTGCAGCATTCCCTCACTACAGACCATCTGACAGTGCAGCATTCCCTCACTACTGAACATCAGACAGTGCAGCACTCCCTCACTACAGACCCTCTGACAGTGCAGCACTCCCTCACTACTGACCATCTGACAGTGCAACACTCCCTCACTACTGACCCTCTGAAAGTGCAGCATTCCCTCACTACTGAACATCAGACAGTGCAGCACTCCCTCACTACTGACCCTCTGACAGTGCAGCACTGCACGGCAAAAACACACTGCACTCAGCACTGCAGTTCAATCAGCTCCCTCCGCACAGCTCCTTCGACAGCGCAGCACTCACTCACTACTGACCCTCTGACAGTGCAGCACTCCCTCACTACTGACCCTCTGACAGTGCAGCATTCCCTCACTACTGACCCTCTGACAGTGCAGCACTCCCTCACTACTGACCATCTGACAGTGCAGCACTCCCTCAGTACTGACCCTCTGACAGTGCAGCACTCCCTCAGTACTGACCCTCTGACAGTGCAGCACTCCCTCACTACTGACCCTCTGAAAGAGCAGCATTCCCTCACTAACAACCCTCTGACAGTGCAGCACTCCCTCAGTACTGACCCTCCGAAAGCGCAGCACTCACTCAGTATTGACCCTCTGACAGTGCAGCACTCCCTCAGTACTGACCCTCTGACAGTGCAGCACTCCCTCACTACTGACCCTCTGAAAGTGCAGCATTCCCTCATTACTGACCATCTGACAGTGCAGCACTCCCTCAGTACTGACCCGCTGACAGTGCAGCATTCCCTCAGTACTGACCCTCCGACAGTGCAGCACTCCCTCACTACTGACCCTCTGAAAGTGCAGCATTCCCTCACTACTAACCATCTGACAGTGCAGCATTCCCTCACTACTGAACATCAGACAGTGCAGCACTCCCTCACTACTGACCCTCTGACAGTGCAGCACTGCCTCAGTACTGACCCTCTGACAGTGCAGCACTCCCTCACTACTGACCCTCTGACAGTGCAGCACTCCCTCACTACTGACTCTCTGAAAGAGCAGCATTCCCTCACTACTGAACCTCTGACAGTGCAGCATTCCCTCACTACTGACCATCTGACAGTGCAGCACACCCTCAGTACTGACCCTCTGACAGTGCAGCACTCCCTCAGTACTGACCCTCTGAAAGTGTAGCATTCCCTCACTACTGACCCTCTGAAAGTGCAGCATTCCCTCACTACTGACCCTCTGACAGTGCAGAATTCCCTCACGACTGACCCTCTGACAGTGCAGCATTCCCTCACTACTGACCCTCTGACAGTGCTGAACTCCCTCACTACTGACCCTCCGACAGTGCAGAACTCCCTCACGACTGACCCTCTGACAGTGCAGCATTCCCTCACTACTGACCCTCTGACAGTGCTGAACTCCCTCAATATTGACCCTCCGACAGTGCAGAACTCCCTCACTACTGACCCTCTGACAGTGCAGCATTCCCTCACTACTGACCCTCTGACAGTGCAGCACTCCCTCACTACTGACCATCTGACAGTGCAGCATTCCCTCACTACTGACCATCTGACAGTGCAGCACTCCCTCACTACTGACCTTCTGACAGTGCAGCACTCCCTCACTACTGACCCTCTGACAGTGCAGCATTCCCTCACTACTGACCATCTGACAGTGCAGCACTCCCTCACTACTGACCCTCTGACAGTGCAGCATTCCCTCAATACTGACCATCTGACAGTGCAGCACTCCCTCAGTACTGACCCTCTGACAGTGCAGCATTCCCTCACTACTGACCCTCTGACAGTGCAGCATTCCCTCACTACTGACCCTCTGACAGTGCAGCATTCCCTCACTACTGACCATCTGACAGTGCAGCACTCCCTCACGACTGACCCTCTGACAGTGCAGCATTCCCTCAATACTGACCATCTGACAGTGCAGCACTCCCTCAGTACTGACCCTCTGACAGTGCAGCATTCCCTCACTACTGACCCTCTGACAGTGCAGCATTCCCTCACTACTGACCCTCTGACAGTGCAGCACTCCCTCAGTACTGATCTTGCAACAGTGCAGCACTCCCTCACTACTGACCCTCTGACAGTGCAGCATTCCCTCACTACTGACCCTCTGACAGTGCAGCACTCCCTCACTACTGACCATCCGGCTGTGCAGCACTAACTCAGTACTAACTCTCCGACGGTGCAGCACTCCCTCAGTACTGACCGTCTGACAGTACAGCGTTCCTCAGTACTGACCCTCTGACAGTGCAGCACTCCCTCAGTACTGACCATCCGACAGTGCAGCACTCCCTCAGCACTGACCCTCTGACAGTGCAGCACTCCCTCAGGACTGACCCTCCGACAGTGCAGCACTCCCTCAGTACTGATCCTCAGACAGTGCAGCACTCCCTCAGTACTGATCCTCCGACAGTGCAGCACTCCCTCAATACTGACCCTCCAAAAGTGCAGCACTCACTCAACACTGACCCTCTGACAATGCAGCACTCCTTCACTACCGACCCTCTGACAGTGCAGCACTCCCTCAGTACTGACCCTCCGACAGTGCAGCACTCCCTCAGGACTGACCCTCCGACGGTGCAGCACTCCCTCAGTACTGACCCTCTGACAGTGCAGCACTCCCTCAGTACTGACCATCCGACAGTGCAGCACTCCCTCACTACTGACCCTCCGACAGTGCAGCACTCCCTCAGTACTGATCCTCCGACAGTGCAGCACTCCCTCAGGACTGAACCTCCGACAGTGCAGCACTCCCTCAGTACTGATCCTCCGACAGTGCAGCACTCCCTCAATACTGACTCTCTGACAGTGCAGCACTCCCTCAGTACTGACCATCCGACAGTGCAGCACTCAATCAATACTGACCCTCTGACAGGGCAGCACTCCCTCACTACTGACCACATAACAGTGCAGCATTCCCTCAGTACTGAACATCCGACAGTGCAGCACTCACTCACTACTGATCCTCTGACAGTGCAGCACTCCCTCAGTACTGACCACATAACAGTGCAGCACTCCCTCAGTACTGATCCTCCGACAGTGCAGCACTCCCTCAGGACTGACCCTCCGACAGTGCAGCACTCCCTCAGTACTGACCCTCTGACAGTGCAGCACTCCCTCAATACTGACTCTCTGACAGTGCAGCACTCCCTCAGGACTGACCCTCCGACAGTGCAGCACTCCCTCAATACTGACTCTCTGACAGTGCAGCACTCCCTCAGGACTGACCCTCCGACAGTGCAGCACTCCCTCAGTACTGACCACATAACAGTGCAGCATTCCCTCAGTACTGAACATCCGACAGTGCAGCATTCCCTCAGTACTGTACATCCGACAGTGCATGACTCACTCACTACTGATCCTCTGAGAGTGCAGCACTCCCTCAGTACTGATCCTCCAACTGTGCAGCATTCCCTCAGTACTGACCCTCTGAAAGTGCAGCATCCCCTCAGAACTGCTCCTCTGACTGTGCAGCACTCCCTCAGTAATGAACATCTGACAGTGCAGCTCTCCCTCACGACTGACCGTCTGACAGTGCAGCACTCCCTCACTACTGACCCTCTGAAAGTGCAGCACTCCCTCAGTTCTGACCTTCTGAAAGTGCAGCACTCCCTCAGTAACGACCCTCTAACACTGCAGCACTCCCTCAGTAACGACCCTCTAACAATGCAGCACTCCCTCAGTACTGAAACTCTGACAGTGCAGCACTCCCTCAGTAACGACCCTCAAACAATGCAGCACTCCCTCAGTACTGACCCTCTGACAGTGCAGCACTCCCTCAGTACTGACCTTCTGACAGTGCAGCACTCCCTCACTACTGACCATCTGACAGTGCAGCACTCCCTCACTACTGACCTTCTGACAGTGCAGCACTCCCTCACTACTGACCCTCTGACAGTGCAGCATTCCCTCACTACTGACCCTCTGACAGTGCAGCATTCCCTCACTACTGACCCTCTGACAGTGCAGCATTCCCTCACTACTGACCATCTGACAGTGCAGCACTCCCTCACTACTGACCCTCCGACAGTGCAGCACTCCCTCACTACTGACCCTCTGACAGTGCAGCATTCCCTCACTACTGACCCTCTGACAGTGCAGCATTCCCTCAGTACTGATCCTCCGACAGTGCAGCACTCCCTCAATACTGACCCCCCAAAAGTGCAGCACTCACTCAACACTGACCCTCTGACAATGCAGCACTCCTTCACTACCGACCCTCTGACAGTGCAGCACTCCCTCAGTACTGACCCTCCGACAGTGCAGCACTCCCTCAGGACTGACCCTCCGACGGTGCAGCACTCCCTCAGTACTGACCCTCTGACAGTGCAGCACTCCCTCAGTACTGACCATCCGACAGTGCAGCACTCCCTCACTACTGACCCTCCGACAGTGCAGCACTCCCTCAGTACTGATCCTCCGACAGTGCAGCACTCCCTCAGGACTGAACCTCCGACAGTGCAGCACTCCCTCAGTACTGATCCTCCGACAGTGCAGCACTCCCTCAATACTGACTCTCTGACAGTGCAGCACTCCCTCAGTACTGACCATCCGACAGTGCAGCACTCAATCAATACTGACCCTCTGACAGGGCAGCACTCCCTCACTACTGACCACATAACAGTGCAGCATTCCCTCAGTACTGAACATCCGACAGTGCAGCACTCACTCACTACTGATCCTCTGACAGTGCAGCACTCCCTCAGTACTGACCACATAACAGTGCAGCACTCCCTCAGTACTGATCCTCCGACAGTGCAGCACTCCCTCAGGACTGACCCTCCGACAGTGCAGCACTCCCTCAGTACTGACCCTCTGACAGTGCAGCACTCCCTCAATACTGACTCTCTGACAGTGCAGCACTCCCTCAGGACTGACCCTCCGACAGTGCAGCACTCCCTCAATACTGACTGACAGTGCAGCACTCCCTCAGGACTGACCCTCCGACAGTGCAGCACTCCCTCAGTACTGACCACATAACAGTGCAGCATTCCCTCAGTACTGAACATCCGACAGTGCAGCATTCCCTCAGTACTGTACATCCGACAGTGCATGACTCACTCACTACTGATCCTCTGAGAGTGCAGCACTCCCTCAGTACTGATCCTCCAACTGTGCAGCATTCCCTCAGTACTGACCCTCTGAAAGTGCAGCATCCCCTCAGAACTGCTCCTCTGACTGTGCCGCACTCCCTCAGTAATGAACATCTGACAGTGCAGCTCTCCCTCACGACTGACCGTCTGACAGTGCAGCACTCCCTCACTACTGACCCTCTGAAAGTGCAGCACTCCCTCAGTTCTGACCTTCTGAAAGTGCAGCACTCCCTCAGTAACGACCCTCTAACACTGCAGCACTCCCTCAGTAACGACCCTCTAACAATGCAGCACTCCCTCAGTACTGAAACTCTGACAGTGCAGCACTCCCTCAGTAACGACCCTCTAACAATGCAGCACTCCCTCAGTACTGACCCTCTGACAGTGCAGCACTCCCTCAGTACTGACCTTCTGACAGTGCAGCACTCCCTCACTACTGACCATCTGACAGTGCAGCACTCCCTCACTACTGACCTTCTGACAGTGCAGCACTCCCTCACTACTGACCCTCTGACAGTGCAGCATTCCCTCACTACTGACCCTCTGACAGTGCAGCATTCCCTCACTACTGACCCTCTGACAGTGCAGCATTCCCTCACTACTGACCATCTGACAGTGCAGCACTCCCTCACTACTGACCTTCTGACAGTGCAGCACTCCCTCACTACTGACCCTCTGACAGTGCAGCACCCCCTCAGGACTGACCCTCTGACAGTGCAGCACTCCCTCACTACTGACCATCTGGCTGTGCAGCACTAACTCAGTACTAACTCTCCGACGGTGCAGCACTCCCTCAGTACTGACCCTCTGACAGTGCAGCACTCCCTCAGTACTGACCATCCGACAGTGCAGCACTCCCTCAGTACTGACCCTCTGACAGTGCAGCACTCCCTCAGGACTGACCCTCCGACAGTGCAGCACTCCCTCAGTACTGATCCTCAGACAGTGCAGCACTCCCTCAGTACTGATCCTCCGACAGTGCAGCACTCCCTGAATACTGACCCTCCAAAAGTGCAGCACTCACTCAACACTGACCCTCTGACAATGCAGCACTCCTTCACTACCGACCCTCTGACAGTGCAGCACTCCCTCAGTACTGACCCTCCGACAGTGCAGCACTCCCTCAGGACTGACCCTCCGACGGTGCAGCACTCCCTCAGTACTGACCCTCTGACAGTGCAGCACTCCCTCAGTACTGACCATCCGACAGTGCAGCACTCCCTCACTACTGACCCTCCGACAGTGCAGCACTCCCTCAGTACTGATCCTCCGACAGTGCAGCACTCCCTCAATACTGACTCTCTGACAGTGCAGCACTCCCTCAGTACTGACCATCCGACAGTGCAGCACTCAATCAATACTGACCCTCTGACAGGGCAGCACTCCCTCACTACTGACCACATAACAGTGCAGCATTCCCTCAGTACTGAACATCCGACAGTGCAGCACTCACTCACTGCTGATCCTCTGACAGTGCAGCACACCCTCAGTACTGATCCTCCAACTGTGCAGCATTCCCTCAGTACTGACCCTCTGAAAGTGCAGCATCGTCTCAGAACTGATCCTCTGACCATGCAGCACTCCCTCAGTACTGCTCCTCTGACTGTGCAGCACTCCCTCAGTAATGAACATCTGACAGTGCAGCTCTCCCTCACGACTGACCGTCTGACAGTGCAGCACTCCCTCACTACTGACCCTCTGAAAGTGCAGCACTCCCTCAATACTGACCCTCTGAAAGTGCAGAATTCCCTCATTACTGACCCTCTGAAAGTGCAACACTCCCTCAGTAACGACCCTCTAACACTGCAGCACTCCCTCAGAACTGAAACTCTGACAGTGCAGCACTCCCTCAGTACTGAACCTCTGACAGTGCAGCGCTCCCTCAGTAACGACCCTCGAACAATGCAGCACTCCCTCAGTACTGACCCTCTGACAGTGCAGCACTCCCTCAGTACTGAACCTCTGACAGCGCAGCACTCCCTCAGTAACGAACCTCTGACAGTGCAGCACTCCCTCAGTAACGACCCTCTGACAGTGCAGCAGTCCCTCAGTACTGACCCTCCGACAGTCCAGCACTCCCTCAGTACTGATCCTGCGACAGTGCAGCACTCCCTCAGGACTGACCCTCCGACAGTGCAGCACTCCCTCAGTACTGACCCTCTGACAGCGCAGCACTCCCTCAGTAACGAACCTCTGACAGTGCAGCACTCCCTCAGTAACGACCCTCTGACAGTGCAGCAGTCCCTCAGTACTGACCCTCCGACAGTCCAGCACTCCCTCAGTACTGATCCTGCGACAGTGCAGCACTCCCTCAGGACTGACCCTCCGACAGTGCAGCACTCCCTCAGTACTGACCCTCTGACAGTGCAGCACTCCCTCAGTACTGACCCTCCGACAGTGCAGCACTCCCTCAGTACTGATCCTCCGACAGTGCAGCACTCCCTCAGTACTGATCCTCCGACAGTGCAGCACTCCCTCAGTACTGATCCTGCGGCAGTGCAGCACTCCCTCAGTACTGATCCTCTGACAGTGCAGCACTCCCTCAGTACTGATCCTGCGGCAGTGCAGCACTCCCTCAGTACTGATCCTCCGACAGTGCAGCACTCCCTCAGAACTGACCCTCTGACCCTGCTGCACTCCCTCAGAACTGACCCTCTGACCCTGCAGCACTCCCTCAGAACTGACCCTCTGACCCTGCAGCACTCCCTCAGTACTGAACATCTGACAGTGCAGCACTCCCTCAGAACTGACCCTCTGACCCTGCTGCACTCCCTCAGAACTGACGCTATGACCCTGCAGCACTCCCTCAGTACTGACCCTCTGAAAGTGCAGAATTCCCTCATTACTGACCCTCTGAAAGTGCAACACTCCCTCAGTAACGACCCTCTAACACTGCAGTACTCCCTCAGAACTGAAACTCTGACAGTGCAGCACTCCCTCAGTACTGAACCTCTGACAGTGCAGCACTCCCTCAGTAACGACCCTCTAACAATGCAGCACTCCCTCAGTACTGAACCTCTGACAGCGTAGCACTCCCTCAGTAACGAACCTCTGACAGTGCAGCACTCCCTCAGTAACGACCCTCTGACAGTGCAGCAGTCCCTCAGTACTGACCCTCCGACAGTCCAGCACTCCATCAGTACTGATCCTGCGACAGTGCAGCACTCCCTCAGGACTGACCCTCCGACAGTGCAGCACTCCCTCAGTACTGACCCTCTGACAGTGCAGCACTCCCTCAGTACTGACCCTTCAAACAGTGCAGCACTCCCTCAGTACTAATCCTCCGACAGTGCAGCACTCCCTCAGTACTGACCCTCTGACCCTGCAGCACTCCCTCAGTACTGAACATCTGACAGTGCAGCACTCCCTCAGAACTGATCCTCTGACCCTGCAGCACTCCCTCAGTACTGACCCTCTGACAGTGCAGCACTCCCTCAGTACTGACTGTCTGACCGTGCAGCACTCCCTCAGTACTGACCCTCTGACCCTGCTGCACTCCCTCAGTACTGACCCTCTGAAAGTTCAGCATTCCCTCACTACTGACCATCAAACAGTGCAGCACACCCTCAATACTGATACTCTGACAGTGCAGCATTCCCTCAGTACTGACCCTCTGACAGTTCAGCACTCCCTCAGTACTGACCCTCCGACAGTGCAGCACTCCCTCAGTACTGATCCTCCGACAGTGCAGCACTCCCTCAGTACTGACACTCTGACAGTGCAGCACTCTCTCAGTACTGACCCTCCTACAGTGCAGCACTTCCTCAGTACTGACCCTCTGACAGTTCAGCACTCCCTCAGTACTGACCCTCCGACAGTGCAGCACTCCCTCAGTACTGATCCTCCAACAGTGCAGCACTCCCTCAGTACTGACCATCCGACAGTACAGCACTCCCTCACGACTGACCCTCCGACAGTGCAGCACTCCCTCAGGACTGACCCTCTGACAGTGCAGCACTCCCTCAATACTGACTCTCTGACAGTGCAGCACTCCCTCAGGACTGACCCTCCGACAGTGCAGCACTCCCTCAATACTGACTCTCTGACAGTGCAGCACTCCCTTAGGACTGACCCTCCGACAGTGCAGCACTCCCTCAGTACTGACCACATAACAGTGCAGCACTCCCTCAGTACTGATCCTCCGACAGTGCAGCACTCCCTCAGGACTGACCCTCCGACAGTGCAGCACTCCCTCAGTACTGACCCTCTAACAGTGCAGCACTCCCTCAATACTGACTCTCTGACAGTGCAGCACTCCCTCAGTACTGACCCTCTGACAGTGCAGCACTCCCTCAGTACTGACCCTCCTACAGTGCAGCACTCCCTCAGTACTGACCCTCTGACAGTGCAGCACTCCCTCAGTACTGACCCTCTGACAGTGCAGCACTCCCTCAGTACTGACCCTCCTACAGTGCAGCACTCCCTCAGGACTGACCCTCCGACAGTGCAGCACTCCCTCAGTACTGACCACATAACAGTGCAGCATTCCCTCAGTACTGAACATCCGACAGTGCAGCATTCCCTCAGTACTGTACATCCGACAGTGCATGACTCACTCACTACTGATCGTCTGACAGTGCAGCACTCCCTCAGTACTGATCCTCCAACTGTGCAGCATTCCCTCAGTACTGACCCTCTGACAGTGCAGCACTACCTCAGTACTGACTGTCTGACAGTGCAGCACTCCCTCAGTACTGACTGTCTGACAGTGCAGCACTCCCTCAGTACTGACTGTCTGACCGTGCAGCACTCCCTCAGTACTGACCCTCTGACCCTGCTGCACTCCCTCAGTACTGACCCTCTGACCCTGCTGCACTCCCTCAGTACTGACCCTCTGAAAGTTCAGCATTCCCTCACTACTGACCATCAAACAGTGCAGCACACCCTCAATACTGATACTCTGACAGTGCAGCATTCCCTCAGTACTGACCCTCTGACAGTTCAGCACTCCCTCAGTACTGACCCTCCGACAGTGCTGCACTCCCTCAGTACTGATCCTCCGACAGTGCAGCACTCCCTCAGTACTGACACTCTGACAGTGCAGCACTCTCTCAGTACTGACCCTCCCACAGTGCAGCACTTCATCAGTACTGACCCTCTGACAGTTCAGCACTCCCTCAGTACTGACCCTCCGACAGTGCAGCACTCCCTCAGTACTGATCCTCCAACAGTGCAGCACTCCCTCAGTACTGACCATCCGACATTGCAGCACTCCCTCACTACTGACCCTCCGACAGTGCAGCACTCCCTCAGGACTGACCCTCCGACAGTGCAGCACTCCCTCAGTACTGACCCTCTGACAGTGCAGCACTCCCTCAATACTGACTCTCTGACAGTGCAGCACTCCCTCAGGACTGACCCTCCGACAGTGCAGCACTCCCTCAATACTGACTCTCTGACAGTGCAGCACTCCCTCAGGACTGACCCTCCGACAGTGCAGCACTCCCTCAGTACTGACCACATAACAGTGCAGCACTCCCTCAGTACTGATCCTCCGACAGTGCAGCACTCCCTCAGGACTGACCCTCCGACAGTGCAGCACTCCCTCAGTACTGACCCTCTGACAGTGCAGCACTCCCTCAATACTGACTCTCTGACAGTGCAGCACTCCCTCAGGACTGACCCTCCGACAGTGCAGCACTCCCTCAATACTGACTCTCTGACAGTGCAGCACTCCCTCAGGACTGACCCTCCGACAGTGCAGCACTCCCTCAGTACTGACCACATAACAGTGCAGCATTCCCTCAGTACTGAACATCCGACAGTGCAGCATTCCCTCAGTACTGTACATCCGACAGTGCATGACTCACTCACTACTGATCGTCTGACAGTGCAGCACTCCCTCAGTACTGATCCTCCAACTGTGCAGCATTCCCTGAGCACTGACCCTCTGAAAGTGCAGCATCCCCTCAGAACTGCTCCTCTGACTGTGCAGCATTCCCTCACGACTGACCGTCTGACAGTGCAGCACTCCCTCACTACTGACCCTCTGAAAGTGCAGCACTCCCTCAGTAACGACCCTCTAACACTGCAGCACTCCCTCAGTACTGAAACTCTGACAGTGCAGCACTCCCTCAGTAACGACCCTCTAACAATGCAGCACTCCCTCAGTACTGACCCTCTGACAGTGCAGCACTCCCTCACTACTGACACTCTGACAGTGCAGCACTCCCTCACTACTGACCATCTGACAGTGCAGCACTCCCTCACTACTGACCTTCTGACAGTGCAGCACTCCCTCACTACTGACCCTCTGACAGTGCAGCATTCCCTCACTACTGACCCTCTGACAGTGCAGCATTCCCTCACTACTGACCCTCTGACAGTGCAGCATTCCCTCACTACTGACCATCTGACAGTGCAGCACTCCCTCACTACTGACCTTCTGACAGTGCAGCACTCCCTCACTACTGACCCTCTGACAGTGCAGCACACCCTCAGGACTGACCCTCTGACAGTGCAGCACTCCCTCACTCCTGACCATCTGGCTGTGCAGCACTAACTCAGTACTAACTCTCCGACGGTGCAGCACTCCCTCAGTACTGACCCTCTGACAGTGCAGCACTCCCTCAGTACTGACCATCCGACAGTGCAGCACTCCCTCAGTACTGACCCTCTGACAGTGCAGCACTCCCTCAGGACTGACCCTCCGACAGTGCAGCACTCCCTCAGTACTGATCCTCAGACAGTGCAGCACTCCCTCAGTACTGATCCTCCGACAGTGCAGCACTCCCTCAATACTGACCCTCCCAAAGTGCAGCACTCACTCAACACTGACCCTCTGACAATGCAGCACTCCTTCACTACCGACCCTCTGACAGTGCAGCACTCCCTCAGTACTGACCCTCCGACAGTGCAGCACTCCCTCAAGACTGACCCTCCGACGGTGCAGCACTCCCTCAGTACTGACCCTCTGACAGTGCAGCACTCCCTCAGTACTGACCATCCGACAGTGCAGTACTCCCTCACTACTGACCCTCCGACAGTGCAGCACTCCCTCAGTACTGATCCTCCGACAGTGCAGCACTCCCTCAATACTGACTCTCTGACAGTGCAGCACTCCCTCAGTACTGACCATCCGACAGTGCAGCACTCAATCAATACTGACCCTCTGACAGGGCAGCTCTCCCTCACTACTGACCACATAACAGTGCAGCATTCCCTCAGTACTCATCATCCGACAGTGCAGCACTCACTCACTACTGATCCTCTGACAGTGCAGCACTCCCTCAGTACTGATCCTCCAACTGTGCAGCATTCCCTTAGTACTGACCCTCTGAAAGTGCAGCATCGTCTCAGAACTGATCCTCTGACCATGCAGCACTCCCTCAGTACTGCTCCTCTGACTGTGCAGCACTCCCTCAGTAATGAACATCTGACAGTGCAGCTCTCCCTCACGACTGACCGTCTGACAGTGCAGCACTCCCTCAATACTGACCCTCTGAAAGTGCAGAATTCCCTCATTACTGACCCTCTGAAAGTGCAACACTCCCTCAGTAACGACCGTCTAACACTGCAGCACTCCCTCAGAACTGAAACTCTGACAGTGCAGCACTCCCTCAGTACTGAACCTCTGACAGTGCAGCGCTCCCTCAGTAACGACCCTCTAACAATGCAGCACTCCCTCAGTACTGACCCTCTGACAGTGCAGCACTCCCTCAGTAATGACCCTCTGACAGTGCAGCACTCCCTCAGTACTGAACCTCTGACAGCGCAGCACTCCCTCAGTAACGAACCTCTGACAGTGCAGCGCTCCCTCAGTAACGACCCTCTAACAATGCAGCACTCCCTCAGTACTGACCCTCTGACAGTGCAGCACTCCCTCAGTAATGACCCTCTGACAGTGCAGCACTCCCTCAGTACTGAACCTCTGACAGCGCAGCACTCCCTCAGTAACGAACCTCTGACAGTGCAGCACTCCCTCAGTAACGACCCTCTGACAGTGCAGCAGTCCCTCAGTACTGACCCTCCGACAGTCCAGCACTCCCTCAGTACTGATCCTGCCACAGTGCAGCACTCCCTCAGGACTGACCCTCCGACAGTCCAGCACTCCCTCAGTACTGACCCTCTGACAGTGCAGCACTCCCTCAGTACTGACCCTCCGACAGTGCAGCACTCCCTCAGTACTGATCCTCCGACAGTGCAGCACTCCCTCAGTACTGAACCTCTGACAGCGCAGCACTCCCTCAGTAACGAACCTCTGACAGTGCAGCACTCCCTCAGTAACGACCCTCTGACAGTGCAGCAGTCCCTCAGTACTGACCCTCCGACAGTCCAGCACTCCCTCAGTTCTGATCCTGCGACAGTGCAGCACTCCCTCAGGACTGACCCTCCGACAGTGCAGCACTCCCTCAGTACTGACCCTCTGACAGTGCAGCACTCCCTCAGTACTGACCCTCCGACATTGCAGCACTCCCTCAGTACTGATCCTCCGACAGTGCAGCACTCCCTCAGTACTGATCCTCCGACAGTGCAGCACTCCCTCAGTACTGATCCTGCGGCAGTGCAGCACTCCCTCAGTACTGATCCTCCGACAGTGCAGCACTCCCTCAGTACTGATCCTGCGGCAGTGCAGCACTCCCTCAGAACTGACCCTCTGACCCTGCTGCACTCCCTCAGAACTGACCCTCTGACCCTGCAGCACTCCCTCAGTACTGAACATCTGACAGTGCAGCACTCCCTCAGAACTGACCCTCTGACCCTGCTGCACTCCCTCAGAACTGACCATATGACCCTGCAGCACTCCCTCAGTACTGACCCTCTGACAGTGCAGCACTCCCTCAGTACTGACTGTCTGACAGTGCAGCACTCCCTCAGTACTGACCCTCTGACCCTGCTGCACTCCCTCAGTACTGACCCTCTGACCCTGCTGCACTCCCTCAGTACTGACCCTCTGAAAGTTCAGCATTCCCTCACTACTGACCATCAAACAGTGCAGCACACCCTCAATACTGATACTCTGACAGTGCAGCATTCCCTCAGTACTGACCCTCTGACAGTTCAGCACTCCCTCAATACTGACCCTCCGACAGTGCAGCACTCCCTCAGTACTGATCCTCCGACAGTGCAGCACTCCCTCAGTACTGACACTCTGACAGTGCAGCACTCTCTCAGTACTGACCCTCCCACAGTGCAGCACTTCCTCAGTACTGACCCTCTGACAGTTCAGCACTCCCTCAGTACTGACCCTCCGACAGTGCAGCACTCCCTCAGTACTGATCCTCCAACAGTGCAGCACTCTCCCAGTACTGACCATCCGACAGTGCAGCACTCTCTCACTACTGACCCTCCGACAGTGCAGCACTCCCTCAGTACTGATCCTCCGACAGTGCAGCACTCCCTCAGGACTGACCCTCCGACAGTGCAGCACTCCCTCAGTACTGACCCTCTGACAGTGCAGCACTCCCTCAATACTGACTCTCTGACAGTGCAGCACTCCCTCAGTACTGACCATCCGACAGTGCAGCACTCAATCAATACTGACCCTCTGACAGGGCAGCACTCCCTCACTACTGACCACATAACAGTGCAGCATTCCCTCAGTACTGAACATCCGACAGTGCAGCACTCACTCACTACTGATCCTCTGACAGTGCAGCACTCCCTCAGTACTGATCCTCCAACTGTGCAGCATTCCCTCAGTACTGACCCTCTGAAAGTGCAGCATCCCCTCAGAACTGCTCCTCTGACTGTGCAGCACTCCCTCAGTAATGAACATCTGACAGTGCAGCTCTCCCTCACGACTGACCGTCTGACAGTGCAGCACTCCCTCACTACATACCCTCTGAAAGTGCAGCACTCCCTCAATACTGACCCTCTGAAAATGCAGCACTCCCTCAGTACTGACCTTCTGAAAGTGCAGCACTCCCTCAGTAACGACCCTCTAACACTGCAGCTCTCCCTCAGTACTGAAACTCTGACAGTGCAGCACTCCCTCAGTACTGACCCTCTGACTGTGCAGCACTCCCTCAGTAACGACCCTCTAACAATGCAGCACTCCCTCAGTACTGAAACTCTGACAGTGCAGCACTCCCTCAGTACTGACCCTCTGACAGTGCAGCACTCCCTCAGTACTGAAACTCTGACAGTGCAGCACTCCCTCAGTACTGACCCTCTGACAGTGCAGCACTCCCTCAGTAATGACCCTCTGACAGCGCAGCACTCCCTCAGTAACGAACCTCTGACAGTGCAGCACTCCCTCAGTAACGACCCTCTGACAGTGCAGCAGTCCCTCAGTACTGACCCTCCGACAGTCCAGCATTCCCTCAGGACTGACCCTCCGACAGTGCAGCACTCCCTCAGTACTGACCCTCTGACAGTGCAGCACTCCCTCAGTACTGACCCTCCGACAGTGCAGCACTCCCTCAGTACTGATCCTCCGACAGTGCAGCACTCCCTCAGTACTGATCCTCCGACAGTGCAGCACTCCCTCAGTACTGATCCTGCGGCAGTGCAGCACTCCCTCAGTACTGATCCTCCGGCAGTGCAGCACTCCCTCAGTACTGATCCTGCGGCAGTGCAGCACTCCCTCAGTACTGATCCTCCGACAGTGCAGCACTCCCTCAGTACTGAACATCTGACAGTGCAGCACTCCCTCAGAACTGACCCTCTGACCCTGCTGCACTCCCTCAGAACTGACCCTCTGACCCTGCAGCACTCCCTCAGTACTGACCCTCTGACAGTGCAGCACTACCTCAGTACTGACTGTCTGACAGTGCAGCACTCCCTCAGTACTGACTGTCTGACAGTGCAGCACTCCCTCAGTACTGACCCTCTGACCCTGCTGCACTCCCTCAGTACTGACCCTCTGACCCTGCTGCACTCCCTCAGTACTGACCCTCTGAAAGTTCAGCATTCCCTCACTACTGACCATCAAACAGTGCAGCACACCCTCAATACTGATCCTCTGACAGTGCAGCATTCCCTCAGAACTGACCCTCTGACAGTTCAGCACTCCCTCAGTACTGACCCTCCGACAGTGCAGCACTCCCTCAGTACTGATCCTCCGACAGTGCAGCACTCCCTCAGTACTGATCCTGCGACAGTGCAGCACTCCCTCAGGACTGACCCTCCGACAGTGCAGCACTCCCTCAGTACTGACCCTCCGACAGTGCAGCACTCCCTCAGTACTGACCCTCCGACAGTGCAGCACTCCCTCAGTACTGATCCTCCGACAGTGCAGCACTCCCTCAGTACTGATCCTCCGACAGTGCAGCACTCCCTCAGTACTGATCCTGCGGCAGTGCAGCACTCCCTCAGTACTGATCCTCCGACAGTGCAGCACTCCCTCAGTACTGATCCTGCGGCAGTGCAGCACTCCCTCAGTACTGATCCTCCGACAGTGCAGCACTCCCTCAGAACTGACCCTCTGACCCTGCTGCACTCCCTCAGAACTGACCCTCTGACCCTGCAGCACTCCCTCAGAACTGACCCTCTGACCCTGCAGCACTCCCTCAGTACTGAACATCTGACAGTGCAGCACTCCCTCAGAACTGACCCTCTGACCCTGCTGCACTCCCTCAGAACTGACCATATGACCCTGCAGCACTCCCTCAGTACTGACTGTCTGACAGTGCAGCACTCCCTCAGTACTGACCCTCTGACCCTGCTGCACTCCCTCAGTACTGACCCTCTGACCCTGCTGCACTCCCTCAGTACTGACCCTCTGAAAGTTCAGCATTCCCTCACTACTGACCATCAAACAGTGCAGCACACCCTCAATACCGATCCTCTGACAGTGCAGCATTCCCTCAGTACTGACCCTCTGACAGTTCAGCACTCCCTCAGTACTGACCCTCCGACAGTGCAGCACTCCCTCAGTACTGATCCTCCGACAGTGCAGCACTCCCTCAGTACTGATCCTGCGACAGTGCAGCACTCCCTCAGTACTGATCCTCCGACAGTGCAGCACTCCCTCAGGACTGACCATCCGACAGTGCAGCACTCCCTCAGTACTGACCCTCCGACAGTGCAGCACTCCCTCAGTACTGACCCTCCGACAGTGCAGCACTCCCTCAGTACTGATCCTCCGACAGTGCAGCACTCCCTCAGTACTGATCCTCCGACAGTGCAGCACTCCCTCAGTACTGATCCTGCGGCAGTGCAGCACTCCCTCAGTACTGATCCTCCGACAGTGCAGCACTCCCTCAGTACTGATCCTGCGGCAGTGCAGCACTCCCTCAGTACTGATCCTCCGACAGTGCAGCACTCCCTCAGAACTGACCCTCTGACCCTGCTGCACTCCCTCAGAACTGACCCTCTGACCCTGCAGCACTCCCTCAGAACTGACCCTCTGACCCTGCAGCACTCCCTCAGTACTGAACATCTGACAGTGCAGCACTCCCTCAGAACTGACCCTCTGACCCTGCTGCACTCCCTCAGAACTGACCATATGACCCTGCAGCACTCCCTCAGTACTGACCCTCTGACAGTGCAGCACTCCCTCAGTACTGACTGTCTGACAGTGCAGCACTCCCTCAGTACTGACCCTCTGACCCTGCTGCACTCCCTCAGTACTGACCCTCTGACCCTGCTGCACTCCCTCAGTACTGACCCTCTGAAAGTTCAGCATTCCCTCACTACTGACCATCAAACAGTGCAGCACACCCTCAATACTGATACTCTGACAGTGCAGCATTCCCTCAGTACTGACCCTCTGACAGTTCAGCACTCCCTCAGTACTGACCCTCCGACAGTGCTGCACTCCCTCAGTACTGATCCACCGACAGTGCAGCACTCCCTCAGTACTGACACTCTGACAGTGCAGCACTCTCTCAGTACTTACCCTCCCACAGTGCAGCACTTCCTCAGTACTGACCCTCTGACAGTTCAGCACTCCCTCAGTACTGACCCTCCGACAGTGCAGCACTCCCTCAGTACTGATTCTCCAACAGTGCAGCATTCCCTCAGTACTGACCATCCGACAGTGCAGCACTCCCTCACTACTGACCCTCCGACAGTGCAGCACTCCCTCAGTACTGATCCTCCGACAGTGCAGCACTCCCTCAGGACTGACCCTCCGACAGTGCAGCACTCCCTCAGTACTGACCCTCTGACAGTGCAGCACTCCCTCAATACTGACTCTCTGACAGTGCAGCACTCCCTCAGTACTGACCATCCGACAGTGCAGCACTCAATCAATACTGACCCTCTGACAGGGCAGCACTCCCTCACTACTGACCACATAACAGTGCAGCATTCCCTCAGTACTGAACATCCGACAGTGCAGCACTCACTCACTACTGATCCTCTGACAGTGCAGCACTCCCTCAGTACTGATCCTCCAACTGTGCAGCATTCCCTCAGTACTGACCCTCTGAAAGTGCAGCATCGTCTCAGAACTGATCCTCTGACCATGCAGCACTCCCTCAGTACTGCTCCTCTGACTGTGCAGCACTCCCTCAGTAATGAACATCTGACAGTGCAGCTCTCCCTCACGACTGACCGTCTGACAGTGCAGCACTCCCTCAATACTGACCCTCTGAAAGTGCAGAATTCCATCATTACTGACCCTCTGAAAGTGCAACACTCCCTCAGTAACGACCCTCTAACACTGCAGCACTCCCTCAGTAACGACCCTCTAACAATGCAGCACTCCCTCAGTACTGACCCTCTGACAGTGCAGCGCTCCCTCAGTAACGACCCTCTAACAATGCAGCACTCCCTCAGTACTGACCCTCTGACAGTGCAGCACTCCCTCAGTACTGATCCTCCAACTGTGCAGCATTCCCTCAGTACTGACCCTCTGAAAGTGCAGCATCGTCTCAGAACTGATCCTCTGACCATGCAGCACTCCCTCAGTACTGACCCTCTGATAGTGCAGCACTCCCTCAGTACTGATCCTCCGACAGTGCAGCACTCCCTCAGTACTGATCCTCCGACAGTGCAGCACTCCCTCAGTACTGATCCTGCGGCAGTGCAGCACTCCCTCAGTACTGATCCTCCGACAGTGCAGCACTCCCTCAGTACTGATCCTGCGGCAGTGCAGCACTCCCTCAGTACTGATCCTCCGACAGTGCAGCACTCCCTCAGAACTGACCCTCTGACCCTGCTGCACTCCCTCAGAACTGACCCTCTGACCCTGCAGCACTCCCTCAGAACTGACCCTCTGACCCTGCAGCACTCCCTCAGTACTGAACATCTGACAGTGCAGCACTCCCTCAGAACTGACCCTCTGACCCTGCTGCACTCCCTCAGAACTGACCATATGACCCTGCAGCACTCCCTCAGTACTGACCCTCTGACAGTGCAGCACTCCCTCAGTACTGACTGTCTGACAGTGCAGCACTCCCTCAGTACTGACCCTCTGACCCTGCTGCACTCCCTCAGTACTGACCCTCTGACCCTGCTGCACTCCCTCAGTACTGACCCTCTGAAAGTTCAGCATTCCCTCACTACTGACCATCAAACAGTGCAGCACACCCTCAATACTGATACTCTGACAGTGCAGCATTCCCTCAGTACTGACCCTCTGACAGTTCAGCACTCCCTCAGTACTGACCCTCCGACAGTGCTGCACTCCCTCAGTACTGATCCTCCGACAGTGCAGCACTCCCTCAGTACTGACACTCTGACAGTGCAGCACTCTCTCAGTACTGACCCTCCCACAGTGCAGCACTTCCTGAGTACTGACCCTCTGACAGTTCAGCACTCCCTCAGTACTGACCCTCCGACAGTGCAGCACTCCCTCAGTACTGATCCTCCAACAGTGCAGCACTCCCTCAGTACTGACCATCCGACAGTGCAGCACTCCCTCACTACTGACCCTCCGACAGTGCAGCACTCCCTCAGTACTGATCCTCCGACAGTGCAGCACTCCCTCAGGACTGACCCTCCGACAGTGCAGCGCTCCCTCAGTACTGACCCTCTGACAGTGCAGCACTCCCTCAATACTGACTCTCTGACAGTGCAGCACTCCCTCAGTACTGACCATCCGACAGTGCAGCACTCAATCAATACTGACCCTCTGACAGGGCAGCACTCCCTCACTACTGACCACATAACAGTGCAGCATTCCCTCAGTACTGAACATCCGACAGTGCAGCACTCACTCACTACTGATCCTCTGACAGTGCAGCACTCCCTCAGTACTGATCCTCCAACTGTGCAGCATTCCCTCAGTACTGACCCTCTGAAAGTGCAGCATCCCCTCAGAACTGCTCCTCTGACTGTGCAGCACTCCCTCAGTAATGAACATCTGACAGTGCAGCTCTCCCTCACGACTGACTGTCTGACAGTGCAGCACTCCCTCACTACATACCCTCTGAAAGTGCAGCACTCCCTCAATACTGACCCTCTGAAAATGCAGCACTCCCTCAGTACTGACCCTCTGACAGTGCAGCACTCCCTCAGTAACGACCCTCTAACAATGCAGCACTCCCTCAGTACTGAAACTCTGACAGTGCAGCACTCCCTCAGTACTGACCCTCTGACAGTGCAGCACTCCGTCAGTACTGAAACTCTGACAGTGCAGCACTCCCTCAGTACTGACCCTCTGACAGTGCAGCACTCCCTCAGTAATGACCCTCTGACAGTGCAGCACTCCCTCAGTACTGAAACTCTGACAGTGCAGCACTCCCTCAGTACTGACCCTCTGACAGTGCAGCACTCCCTCAGTAATGACCCTCTGACAGCGCAGCACTCCCTCAGTAACGAACCTCTGACAGTGCAGCACTCCCTCAGTAACGACCCTCTGACAGTGCAGCAGTCCCTCAGTACTGACCCTCCGACAGTCCAGCATTCCCTCAGGACTGACCCTCCGACAGTGCAGCACTCCCTCAGTACTGACCCTCTGACAGTGCAGCACTCCCTCAGTACTGACCCTCCGACAGTGCAGCACTCCCTCAGTACTGATCCTCCAACAGTGCAGCACTCCCTCAGTACTGATCCTCCGACAGTGCAGCACTCCCTCAGTACTGATCCTGCGGCAGTGCAGCACTCCCTCAGTACTGATCCTCCGACAGTGCAGCACTCCCTCAGTACTGATCCTGCGGCAGTGCAGCACTCCCTCAGTACTGATCCTCCGACAGTGCAGCACTCCCTCAGTACTGAACATCTGACAGTGCAGCACTCCCTCAGAACTGACCCTCTGACCCTGCTGCACTCCCTCAGAACTGACCCTCTGACCCTGCAGCACTCCCTCAGTACTGACCCTCTGACAGTGCAGCACTACCTCAGTACTGACTGTCTGACAGTGCAGCACTCCCTCAGTACTGACTGTCTGACAGTGCAGCACTCCCTCAGTACTGACCCTCTGACCCTGCTGCACTCCCTCAGTACTGACCCTCTGAAAGTTCAGCATTCCCTCACTACTGACCATCAAACAGTGCAGCACACCCTCAATACTGATCCTCTGACAGTGCAGCATTCCCTCAGTACTGACCCTCTGACAGTTCAGCACTCCCTCAGTACTGACCCTCCGACAGTGCAGCACTCCCTCAGTACTGATCCTCCGACAGTGCAGCACTCCCTCAGTACTGACACTCTGACAGTTCAGCACTCCCTCAGTACTGACCCTCCCACAGTGCAGCACTCCCTCAGTACTGATCTTGCAACAGTGCAGCACTCCCTCAGTACTGACCCTCTGACAGTGCAGCACTCCCTCAGTACTGATCCTCCAACAGTGCAGCACTCCCTCAGTACTGACCATCCGACAGTGCAGCACTCCCTCACTACTGACCCTCCGACAGTGCAGCACTCCCTCAGGACTGACCCTCCGACAGTGCAGCACTCCCTCAGTACTGACCCTCTGACAGTGCAGCACTCCCTCAATACTGACTCTCTGACAGTGCAGCACTCCCTCAGTACTGACCATCCGACAGTGCAGCACTCAATCAATACTGACCCTCTGACAGGGCAGCACTCCCTCACTACTGACCACATAACAGTGCAGCATTCCCTCAGTACTGAACATCCGACAGTGCAGCACTCACTCACTACTGATCCTCTGACAGTGCAGCACTCCCTCAGTACTGATCCTCCAACTGTGCAGCATTCCCTCAGTACTGACCCTCTGAAAGTGCAGCATCCCCTCAGAACTGCTCCTCTGACTGTGCAGCACTCCCTCAGTAATGAACATCAGACAGTGCAGCTCTCCCTCACGACTGACCGTCTGACAGTGCAGCACTCCCTCACTACATACCCTCTGAAAGTGCAGCACTCCCTCAATACTGACCCTCTGAAAATGCAGCACTCCCTCAGTACTGACCTTCTGAAAGTGCAGCACTCTCTCAGTAACGACCCTCTAACACTGCAGCACTCCCTCAGTACTGAAACTCTGACAGTGCAGCACTCCCTCAGTACTGACCCTCTGACAGTGCAGCACTCCCTCAGTAACGACCCTCTAACAATGCAGCACTCCCTCAGTACTGAAACTCTGACAGTGCAGCACTCCCTCAGTACTGACCCTCTGACAGTGCAGCACTCCCTCAGTAATGACCCTCTGACAGTGCAGCACTCCCTCAGTAATGACCCTCTGACAGCGCAGCACTCCCTCAGTAACGAACCTCTGACAGTGCAGCACTCCCTCAGTAACGACCCTCTGAAGGTGCAGCAGTCCCTCAGTACTGACCCTCCGACAGTCCAGCATTCCCTCAGGACTGACCCTCTGACAGTGCAGCACTCCCTCAGTACTGATCCTCCGACAGTGCAGCACTCCCTCAGTACTGATCCTGCGGCAGTGCAGCACTCCCTCAGTACTGATCCTCCGACAGTGCAGCACTCCCTCAGTACTGATCCTGCGGCAGTGCAGCACTCCCTCAGTACTGATCCTCCGACAGTGCAGCACTCCCTCAGTACTGAACATCTGACAGTGCAGCACTCCCTCAGAACTGACCCTCTGACCCTGCTGCACTCCCTCAGAACTGACCCTCTGACCCTGCAGCACTCCCTCAGTACTGACCCTCTGACAGTGCAGCACTACCTCAGTACTGACTGTCTGACAGTGCAGCACTCCCTCAGTACTGACTGTCTGACAGTGCAGCACTCCCTCAGTACTGACCCTCTGACCCTGCTGCACTCCCTCAGTACTGACCCTCTGACCCTGCTGCACTCCCTCAGTACTGACCCTCTGAAAGTTCAGCATTCCCTCACTACTGACCATCAAACAGTGCAGCACACCCTCAATACTGATCCTCTGACAGTGCAGCATTCCCTCAGTACTGACCCTCTGACAGTTCAGCACTCCCTCAGTACTGACCCTCCGACAGTGCAGCACTCCCTCAGTACTGATCCTCCGACAGTGCAGCACTCCCTCAGTACTGACACTCTGACAGTTCAGCACTCCCTCAGTACTGACCCTCCCACAGTGCAGCACTCCCTCAGTACTGATCTTGCAACAGTGCAGCACTCCCTCAGTACTGAACCTCTGACAGTGCAGCACTCCCTCAGTACTGAACCTCTGACAGTGCAGCACTCCTTCAGTACTGAGCCTCCGACAGTGCAGCATTCCCTCAGTATTGACCCTCCAACAGTGCAGCACTCCCTCAGTACTGATCCTCCGACAGTGCAGCACTCCCTCAGTATTGAACATCTGACATTGCAGCACTCCCTCAGAACTGACCCTCTGACCCTGCTGCACTCCCTCAGAACTGACCCTCTGACCCTGCAGCACTCCCTCAGTACTGACCCTCTGACAGTGCAGCACTACCTCAGTACTGACTGTCTGACAGTGCAGCACTCCCTCAGTACTGACTGTCTGACAGTGCAGCACTCCCTCAGTACTGACCCTCTGACCCTGCTGCACTCCCTCAGTACTGACCCTCTGACCCTGCTGCACTCCCTCAGTACTGACCCTCTGACCCTGCTGCACTCCCTCAGTACTGACCCTCTGAAAGTTCAGCATTCCCTCACTACTGACCATCAAACAGTGCAGCACACCCTCAATACTGATCCTCTGACAGTGCAGCATTCCCTCAGTACTGACCCTCTGACAGTTCAGCACTCCCTCAGTCCTGAACATCTGATTGTGCAGTTTCCCTCAGTACTGACCCTCCGACAGTGCAGCACTCCCTCAGTACTGATCCTCCGACAGTGCAGCACTCCCTCAGTACTGACCCTCCGACAGTGCAGCACTCCCTCAGTACTGACACTCTGACAGTGCAGCACTCTCTCAGTACTGACCCTCCCACAGTGCAGCACTTCCTCAGTACTGACACTCTGACAGTGCAGCACTCTCTCAGTACTGACACTCTGACAGTGCAGCACTCTCTCAGTACTGACCCTCCCACAGTGCAGCACTTCCTCAGTACTGACACTCTGACAGTGCAGCACTCTCTCAGTACTGACCCTCCCACAGTGCAGCACTTCCTCAGTACTGATCCTGCGAGAGTGCAGCACTCCCTCAGTACTGATCCTCCGACAGTGCAGCACTCCCTCAGTACTGACACTCTGACAGTGCAGCACTCTCTCAGTACTGATCCTGCGACAGTGCAGCACTCCCTCAGTACTGACCCTCTGACAGTGCAGCACTCCCTCAGTACTGAACCTCTGACAGTGCAGCACTCCTTCAGTACTGAGCCTCCGACAGTTCAGCACTCCCTCAGTACTGACCCTCTGACTGTGCAGCACTCAAAGAACAAAGAACAAAGAACAGTACAGCACAGGAACAGGCCATTCGGCCCTCCAAGCCTGCGCCGATCTTGATGCCTGCCTAAACTAACACCTTCTGCACTTCCGGGGCCCATACCCCTCTATTCCCTTCCTATTCATATATTTGCAAGATGCCTCTTAAACGTCGCTATCGTATCTGCTTCCACCACCTCCCCTGGCAGCAAGTTCCAGGCACTCACCACCCTCTGTGTAAAAAACTTGCCTCGCATATCCCCTCTAAACTTTTCCCCTCGCACCTTAAACCTATGTCCCCTAGTAACTGACTCTTCCACCCTGGGAAAAAGCTTCTGACTATCCACTCTGTCCATGCCGCTCATAACTTTGTAAACCTCTATCAGGTCGCCCCTCCACCTCCGTCGTTCCAGTGAAAACAATCCGAGTTTATCCAACCTCTCCTCATAGCTAATGCCCTCCAGACCAGGCAACATCCTGGTAAACCTCCTCTGTACCCTCTCCAAAGCCTCCACGTCCTCCTGGTAGTGTGGCGACCAGAATTGCACGCAATATTCTAAGTGTGGCCTAACTAAGGTTCTGTACAGCTGCAACATGACTTGCCAATTTTTATACTCTATGCCCCGACCGATGAAGGCAAGCATGCCGTATGCCTTCTTGACTACATTATCCACCTGCGTTACCACTTTCAGTGACCTGTGGACCTGTACGCCCAGATCTCTCTGCCTGTCAATACTCCTCAGGGTTCTGCCATTTACTGTATACCTCCCACCTGCATTAGACCTTCCAAAATGCATTACCTCACATTTGTCCGGATTAAACTCCATCTGCCATTTCTCTGCCCAAGTCTCCAACCAATCTATATCCTGCTGTATCCTCTGACAATCCTCATCACTATCCGCAACTCCACCAACCTTTGTGTCGTCCGCAAACTTACTAATCAGACCAGCTACATTTTCCTCCAAATCATTTATATATACTACAAAGAGCAAAGGTCCCAGCACTGATCCCTGCGGAACACCACTAGTCACATTCCTCCATTCAGAAAAACACCCATCCACTGATACCCTCTGTCTTCTATGACCGAGCCAGTTCTGTATCCATCTTGCCAGCTCACCTCTGATCCCGTGTGACTTCACCTTTTGCACCAGTCTGCCATGAGGGACCTTGTCAAAGGCTTTACTAAAGTCCATGCAGACAACATCCACCGCCCTTTCCTCATCAATCATCTTCGTCACTTCCTCAAAAAACTCAATCAAATTAGTAAGACACGACCTCCCCTTCACAAAACCATGCTGTCTCTCACTAAGTTCGTTTGTTTCCAAATGGGAGTGAATCCTGTCCCGAAGAATCCTCTCTAATAGTTTCCCTACCACTGACATAAGGCTCACCGGCCTATAATTTCCGGGATTATCCTTGCCACCCTTCTTAAACAAAGGAACAACATTGGCTATTCTCCAGTCCTCTGGGACCTCACCTGTAGCCAATGAGGATGCAAAGATTTCTGTCAAGGCCCCAGCAATTTCCTCCCTTGCCTCCCTCAGTATTCTGGGGTAGATCCCATCAGGCCCAGGGGACTTATCTACCTGAATGCTTTGCAAGACACCCAACACCTCCTCCTTTTTGATAATGAGATGAGTGAGACTATCTGCACTCCCTTCCCTCGACTCATCATCCACCAAGTCCTTCTCTTTGGTGAATACTGATGCAAAGTACTCATTTAGCACCTCGCCCATTTCCTCTGGCTCCACGCATAGATTCCCATCTCTGTCCTTGAATGGGCCAACCCTTTCCTTGCTCTTTATATATGTATAAAAAGCCTTGGGATTTTCCTTAATCCTGTTTGCCAATGACTTTTCATGACCCCTTTTAGCCCTCCTAACTCCTTGCTTAAGTTCCTTCCTACTGTCTTTATATTCCTCAAGTGCTTCATCTGTTCCTAGCCTTCCAGTCCTTACAAATGCTTCCTTTTTCTTTTTGACGAGGCTCACAATATCCCGTGTTATCCAAGCTTCCCGAAACCTGCCAAACTGTCTTTCTTCCTCACAGGAAGATACTGGTCCTGGATTCTAATCAGCTGACGTTTGAAAGACTCCCACATGTCAGATGTTGATTTACCCTCAAACAGCCGCCCCCAATCTAAATTCTTCAGTTCCTGCCTAATATTGTTATAATTAGCCTTCCCCCAATTGAGCACCTTCACCCGAGGACTACTCTTATCCTTATCCACAAGTACCTTAAAACTTATGGAATTATGGTCACTGTTCCCGAATTGCTCCCCTACTGAAACTTCGACCACCTGACCGGGCTCATTCCCCAATACCAGGTCCAGTACGGCCCCTTCCCTAGTTGGACTATCGACATATTGTTTCAAGAAGCCCTCCTGAATGATCTTTACAAATTCTGCCCCATCCAAGACCCTAGCACTAAGTGAGTCCCAGTCAATATTGGGGAAGTTAAAATCACCCACCACTCCAACCCTGTTACCTTTACATCTTTCCAAAATATACAACATCTTTCCCTCAGTACTTACCCTCCGACAGTGCAGCAATCCCTCAATAATGACCCTCCGACAGAGCAGCGGTCCCTCACTACTGACCCTCTGACACTGCAGCACTCCCTCAGTACTGACACTCAGAGTGCCGCACTCCCTCAGTACTGGCCCTCTGACAGGGCAGCACTGCCTCGGTACTGATACTCTGAGAGTACGGCACTCCCTCAGTACTGGCCCTCTGACAGTGCAGCGCTCCCTCAGTATGGACCCTCTGACAGTGCAGCACTCCGACAGTACTGACCCTCCGACAGTGCAGCACTACCTCAGTGCTGAACGTCTGTCAGTGCAGCACACCCTCAGGACTGACCCTCCGAAAATGCAGCACTCCCTCAGTACTGACTCTCTGACAGTGGAGCACTCCCTCAGTACTGACCCTCCGAAAATGCAGCACTCCCTCAGTACTGACCCTCTGACAGTGCAGCATTCCCTCATCACTGAAAATCTAACTGTGCATCACTGTCTCAGTACTGATCCTCCGAATGTGCAGCACTCCCTCAGAACTGACCCTCTGACCCTGCAGCACTCCCTCAGTACTGACCCTCTGACAGTGCAGCGCTCCCTCACTACTGACCGTCTGACTGTGCAGCACTCCCTCACTACTGACCCTCCGACAGTTGGCAGTCCCTCAGGACTGACCCTCCCTCAGCGCAGCACTCCCACAGTACTGACCGTCCGACAGTGCAGCACTCCCTCAGAACTGACCCTCTGACCCTGCAGCACTCCCTCAGTACTGACCCTCTGACAGTGCAGCGCTCCCTCACTACTGACCGTCTGACTGTGCAGCACTCCCTCACTACTGACCCTCCGACAGTTGGCAGTCCCTCGGGACTGACCCTCCCTCAGCGCAGCACTCCCACAGTACTGACCGTCCGACAGTGCAGCACTCCTTCACTGCTGATCATCAGACGGTGCAGCACTCCCTCAGTACTGAAACTCCAACAGTGCAGCATTCCATCAGTATTGACCCCCCGACAGTGCAGCATTCCCTCAGTACTGACCCTCCGACAGTGCAGCACTCCCTCAGGGCTGACCCTCCGAAAGTGCAGCACTCCTTCAGTACTGGCCCTCTGACAGTGCAGCACTCCCTCAGTACTGACCCTCCGACAATGCAGCACTCCATCAGTGCTGCCCCTCTCACAGTGCAGCACTCCCTTAATATTGACCGTCCGAAAGTGCGGCACTCACTTAGTACTGACTTTCTGACAGTGTAGCACTCCCTCACTACTGACCCTCTGACAGTGCAGCACTCCCTCAGTACTGACCCTCTGACAGTGCAGCACTCCCTCAGTACTGACCCTCTGACAGTGCAGCACTCCCTTAGTACTGGCCCTCTGACAGTGCAGCACTCCCTCACTACTGACCCTCTGACAGTGCAGCACTCCCTCAGTACTGACCCTCTGACAGTGCAGCACTCCCTCAGTACTGACCCTCTGACAGAGCAGCACTCCCTCAGTACTGACCCTCTGACAGTGCAGCACTCCCGCAGTACTGACCCTCTGACAGTGCAGCCCTCCCTCAGTACTGACCCTCAGTAGTTTGAGGGATCCAGTTTGAGGGATGCAGTTTGAGGGATGCAGTTTGAGGGATCCGGTTGGAGGGATGTAGTTTGAGGGATCCAGTTTGTGGGATGCAGTTTGAGGGATGCAGTTTGAGGGATCCGGTTAGAGGGATCCGGTTAGAGGGGTCCAGTTTGAGGGATGCAGATTGAGGGTTGCAGTTTGAGGGATCCGGTTGGAGGGATGTAGTTTGAGGGATCCTGTTTGAGGGATTCAGTTTGAGGGATGCCGTTTGAGGGATGTAGTTTGAGGGATGTAGTTTGAGGGATCCGGTTTGATGGATGTAGTTTGAGGGATCCAGTTTGAGGGATCCTGCTTGTGGGATGCAGTTTGAGGGACGCAGTTTGAAGGATCCAGTTTGAGGGATCCAGTTCGAGGGATCCAGCTTGTGGGATGCAGTTTGAGGGGTGCAGTTTGAGGGATCCATTTGTGGGATCCAGTTTGAGGGATCCTATTTGTGGGATGCAGTTTGTGGGATGCAGTTTGAGGGATCCTGCTTGTGGGATCCTGCTTGTGGGATCCTGCTTGTGGGATGCAGCTTGTGGGATGCAGTTTGAGGGTGCAGTTTGAGGGATCTGGTTTGAGGGATGTAGTTTGAGGGATCCAGTTTGAGGGATCCTGCTTGTGGGGTGCAGTTTGAGGGATCCAGTTTGAGGGACGCATTTTGAGGGATGCAGTTTGAGGGATCCTATTTGAGGGATGCAGTTTGTGGGATCCAGTTTGAGGGATCCTATTTGTGGGATGCAGTTTGAGGGATGCAGTTTGTGGGATGCAGTTTGAGGGATCCTATTTGTGGGATGCAGTTTGTGGGATCCATTTTGAGGGATCCATTTTGAGGGATCAATTTTGAGGGTTGCCGTTTGAGGGATGCAGTTTGAGGGTTGCAGTTTGAGGGATCCGGTTTGAGGGATGTAGTTTGAGGGATCCAGTTTGAGGGATCCAGTTCGAGGGATCCTGCTTGTGGGATGCAGTTTGATGGATCCAGTTTGTGGGATGCAGTTTGAGGGATCCTATTTGTGGGATGCAGTTTGTGGGATCCTGCTTGTGGGATGCAGTTTGAGGGATCCATTTTGAGGGATCCATTTTGAGGGATCCATTTTGAGGGGTGCCGTTTGAGGGATGCAGTTTGAGGGTTTCAGTTTGAGGGATCCGGTTTGAGGGATGTAGTTTGAGGGATCCAGTTTGAGGGATCCAGTTCGAGGGATCCTGCTTGTGGGATGCAGTTTGAGGGATCCAGTTTGAGGGATGCAGTTTGTGGGATCCAGTTTGAGGGATGCAGTTCGAGGGATCCTGCTTGTGGGATGCAGTTTGAGGGATCAATTTTGTGGGACCCTGTTCGTGGGATGCAAATTGAGGGATCCAGTTTGTGGGATCCAGTTTGAGGGGTACAGTTTGAGGGATCCATTTGTGGGATCCAGTTGTGGGATCCAGTTTGTGGGATCCTGCTTGTGGGATGCAGTTTGTGGGATCCAGTTTGTGGGATCCAGTTTATGGGATCCTGCTTGTGGGATGCAGTATGAGGGTTCCAGTGTGAGGGGTCCAGTTTGAGGGATCCATTTGTGGGATCCAGTTTGTGGGATCCAGTTTGAGGGATCCTATTTGTGGGATGCAGTTTGAGGGATGCCGTTTGTGGGATGCAGTTTGTGGGATCCTGTTTGAGGGATCCAGTTTGAGGGATCCAGTTTGAGGGATGCAGTTTGAGGGATCCTATTTGTGGGATGCAGTTTGAGGGATGCAGTTTGTGGGATGCAGTTTGTGGGATCCAGTTTGAGGGATGCAGTTTGTGGGATCCTGTTTGTGGGATCCAGTTTGTGGGATCCAGTTTGTGGGATCCTGCTTGTGGGATGCTGTTTGAGGGATCCTGTTTGATGGGTGCAGTTAGTGGGATCCAGTTTGTGGGATCCAGTTTGTGGGATCCAGTTTGTGGGATGCTGTTTGAGTGATCCTGTTTGTGGGATCCAGTTTGTGGGATCCAGTTTGTGGGATCCTGCTTGTGGGATGCTGTTTGAGGGAACCTGTTTGATGGGTGCAGTTAGTGGGATCCAGTTTGAGGGATCCTGCTTGTGGGATGCAGTTTGAGGGATCCAGTTTGAGGGATCCTGTTTGTGGGATGGAGTTTGAGGGATCCAGTTTGTGGGATCCTGCTTGTGGGATGCTGTTTGAGGGATCCTGTTTGATGGATGCAGTTTGAGGGATGTAGTTTGAGGGATCCTGTTTGTGGGACGGAGTTTGAGGGATCCTGTTTGTGGGATGGAGTTTGAGGGATCCAGTTTGAAGGATTCTGTTTGTGGGATGCAGTTTGAGGGATCCTGCTCGTAGGATCCAGTTTGCTGGATGCAGTTCGAGGGATGGTGTTTGTGGGATCCAGTTTGAGGGATGTAGTTTGAGGGATCCTGTTCGTGGGATCCAGTTTGTGGGATCCAGTTTGTGGGATCCTGCTTGTGGGATGCTGTTTGAGGGATCCTGTTTGATGGGTGCAGTTAGTGGGATCCAGTTTGTGGGATCCTGTTTGTGGGATCCAGTTTGTGGGATCCAGTTTGTGGGATCCTGCTTGTGGGATGCTGTTTGAGGGATCCTGTTTGATGGGTGCAGTTAGTGGGATCCAGTTTGAGGGATCCTGCTTGTGGGATGCAGTTTGAGGGATCCAGTTTGAGGGATCCTGTTTGTGGGATGGAGTTTGAGGGATCCAGTTTGTGGGATCCTGCTTGTGGGATGCTGTTTGAGGGATCCTGTTTGATGGATGCAGTTTGAGGGATGTAGTTTGAGGGATCCTGTTTGTGGGACGGAGTTTGAGGGATCCTGTTTGTGGGATGGAGTTTGAGGGATCCAGTTTGAAGGATTCTGTTTGTGGGATGCAGTTTGAGGGATCCTGCTCGTAGGATCCAGTTTGCTGGATGCAGTTCGAGGGATGGTGTTTGTGGGATCCAGTTTGAGGGATGTAGTTTGAGGGATCCTGTTCGTGGGATCCAGTTTGTGGGATCCAGTTTGTGGGATCCTGCTTGTGGGATGCTGTTTGAGGGATCCTGTTTGATGGGTGCAGTTAGTGGGATCCAGTTTGTGGGATCCTGTTTGTGGGATCCAGTTTGTGGGATCCAGTTTGTGGGATCCTGCTTGTGGGATGCTGTTTGAGGGATCCTGTTTGATGGGTGCAGTTAGTGGGATCCAGTTTGAGGGATCCTGCTTGTGGGATGCAGTTTGAGGGATCCCGTTTGAGGGATCCTGCTTATGGGATGCAGTTTGAGGGATCCAGTTTGAGGGATCCTGTTTGTGGGATGGAGTTTGAGGGATCCAGTTTGTGGGATCCTGCATGTGGGATGCTGTTTGAGGGATCCTGTTTGATGGGTGCAGTTAGTGGGATCCAGTTTGAGGGATCCTGCTTGTGGGATGCAGTTTGAGGGATGTAGTTTGAGGGATCCTGTTTGTAGGATGGAGTTTGAGGGATCCAGTTTGAGGGATGCAGTTTGTGGGATGGAGTTTGAGGGATCCAGTTTGAGGGATCCTGCTCTCTGAATCTGGACTGTGGTGTTTTGAACACTCCCTCTGAAGCTCTCTCTCTGGATATCTAAGAGATAGACATTGGGGAACATTCAGCAAATCACAGAATCCTACAGCACAGAGGATGCCATTCGGCCCATCCTACATGTGTTTTGATAGAGCTATCCAATAGTCCAACTCCCCTGCTCTTTCCCCTAGCCCTGCAATGTATTTATCCAATACCCTTTTAAAATTTACTATTGAATCTGCTTCCACTGCCCTTTCAGACAGCGTGTTCCAGATCACAACAACTCACTGTGTAAAAAAACAAATTCCCCTCATGTTCTCACTGCTTCAATTACCAATTATTTTAAATCTGTGTCCCTTTGGTTACCGACCCTCCTGCCAGGGGAAACAGTTCCTCCTTATTTACTCTTCATAAGTTTGAACATCTGTATTAAATCTCTCCCTTAACCTCCTCTGCTCTAAGGAGAACAATCCCAGCTTCTCCCAGTCTCTCCACATTAACTGAAGTCCCTCATCCCTCAGACCATTCTAGTAAATCTCCTCCACACCCTCTCTAAATCCTTGATCTCCTCCCTGAAGTGTGGTGCCCAGAATTAAACACAACTCCCCAGCTGGAGCCTAATCAGTGATTCATAACAGTCTGTTTTGCCCCTTGTTATGGGGTGGAGGTGGAGGTCAAGCCTTTCCAGTTGAACAGTGTAACAGTCTGGGCTCAATCTGTGCATGTGTTACTCCAGCTGCTGAAGTTGTGACCCTCTTTACTTCAGGCATCCAGGCAGGCGCTTAAAGCAGCTTTTAGGAACCTTAACTATGTGAAGTAGGCTCTTCTGCCTGATGAAGGCCTTTTGCCAAAATTAGTCACGAATGACGAGAGCAGATGTTGGGCTTTTCCTGACAAGGAATCTTCACATTCCCCACACAAGGGGGGATATATTAATTTTTTTCACATCTGCATTGTCACTGAGACCACCCATTTCCACTTCAGTAACATCACCCATCTCAGCCCCTGCCTCAGCTCATCTGCTGCTGAAACCCTCATCCATGCGTTTGTTACCTCCAGACTTAACTATTGTAACGTGCCAGCCTTGAAGTCATCCAAAACTCTGCTGCCCGTATCCTAACTCGCACCAAGTCCCGTTCACCTATCACCCCTGTGCTCGCTAACCTACATAATGGCTCCCGCTCAATCATTATCTAGATTTTAAAATTCTCATCCTTGTTTTCAAATCCCTCCATGGCCTCATCCCCTCCCTATCTCTGTAATCTCCTCCATGGCCTGGCTCCTCCCTATCTCTGTAATCTCCTCCATGGCCTCATCCCCTCCCTATCTCTGTAATCTCCTCCATGGCCTCATCCCCTCCCTATCTCTGTAATCTCCTCCATGGCCTCATCCCCTCCCTATCTCTGTAATCTCCTCCATGGCCTCATCCCCTCCCTATCTCTGTAATCTCCTCCATGGCCTGGCTCCTCCCTATCTCTGTAATCTCCTCCATGGCCTCATCCCCTCCCTATCTCTGTAATCTCCTCCATGGCCTCATCCCCTCCCTATCTCTGTAATCTCCTCCATGGCCTCATCCCCTCCCTATCTCTGTAATCTCCTCCATGGCCTCATCCCCTCCCTATCTCTGTAATCTCCTCCATGGCCTCATCCCCTCCCTATCTCTGTAATCTCCTCCAGCCCCACCATCTCTGCACTCCTCTAACTCTGGTCTCTTGAGCAGCCCTGACTTTAAACGCTCCACCATTGGTGGCCGTGCCTTCAATTTTCCGGTCACACAGTGACTAATGGGAATTGTGAAAGAGCGGGGAGGTGAGTTACAGCAAACAGCTCCTTTCAGAAAATTTGGAACAGAATGTCTTAATTTTCTCATGTTGCAGATCACAATAATTAATGAAAAGGCACAAAGCCCCTCCCACTGTGACAATAACAATCGAAGCCCCGCCCACTTGGACATTAACCACTGAGCCCCTCCCACTTCAACAGCCTTTGACAAGGTCCCTCATGGCAGACTGGTACAAAAGGTGAAGTCACACGAGATCAGAGGTGAGCTGGCAAGATGGATACAGAACTGGCTCGGTCATAGAAGACAGAGGGTAGCAGTGGATGGGTGTTTTTCTGAATGGAGGGATGTGACTAGTGGTGTTCCGCAGGGATCAGTGCTGGGACCTTTGCTGTTTGTAGTATATATAAATGATTTGGAGGAAAATGTAGCTGGTCTGATTAGTAAGTTTGCGGACGACACAAATGTTGGTGGAGTTGCGGATAATGATGAGGATTGTCAGAGGATACAGCAGGATATAGATCGGTTGGAGACTTGGGCAGAGAAATGGCAGATGGAGTTTAATCCGGACAAATGTGAGATAATGCATTTTGGAAGGTCTAATGCAGGTGGGAGGTATACAGTAAATGGCAGAACCCTGAGGAGTATTGACAGGCAGAGAGATCTGGGCGTACAGGCCCACAGGTCACTGAAAGTGGCAACGCAGGTGGATAAGGTAGTCAAGAAGGCATACGGCATGCTTGCCTTCATCAGTCGGGGCATAGAGTATAAAAATTGGCAAGTCATGCTGCAGCTGTACAGAACCTTAGTTAGGCCACACTTAGAATATTGTGTGCAATTCTGGTCGCCACACTACCAGAAGGACATGGAGGCTTTGGAGAGGGTACAGAGGAGATTTACCAGGATGTTGCCTGGTCTGGAGGGCATTTGCTATGAGGAAAGGTTGGAAAAACTCGGATTGTTTTCACTGGAACGACGGAGATGGAGGGGCGACCTGATAGAGGTTTACAAAGTTATGAGCTGCATGGACAGAGTGGATAGTCAGAAGCTTTTTCCCAGGGTGGAAGAGTCAGTTACTAGGGGACATAGGTTTAAGTTGCGAGGGGCAAAGTTTAGAGGGGATGTGCGAGGCAAGTTCTTTACACAGAGGGTGGTGAGTGCCTGGAACTTGCTGCCGGGGGAGGTGGTGGAAGCAGATACAATAGCGACGTTTAAGAGACATCTTGACAAATACATGAATAGGAAGGGAATAGATTAAACATCAAAGCCCCTCCCACTGGGAACATTAACCATCTAAGCCCCTCCCACTCAGATATTGAGCATTGAAACCCCTCCCACTGGGCCATCAACTATCGAAGCCCCTCCCATTGGGACATTAACCTTTGGATCTCCTCCCTCTTTGACATTAACCATCGAAGCCCCTCCCACTGGAGCATTATCCATCAAAGCCCCTCCCACAGGGATATTAAACATTGAAGCCCCGCCCACTTTAACATTAACCATTCAAGCCCCTCCCACTTTGACATTAACCATCGAAATCCCTCCCACTGGGACATTAACCATCGAAGCCCCACCTACTTTGATATTAACCATCAAAGCCCCTCCCACTCAGATAACAAACATCGAAGCCCCTCCCATTGGGACAATAAACATCAAAGTCCCGCCCACTGGGAATTAAACATCGAAGCCCCTCCCACTATGACATTAACTATTGAAGCCTCACCCACTGGGATATTAACCATCTTAGCCCCTCCCACTTCGACAATAACTATCGTAGCCCCTCCCATTGGGACATTAACCATCGAAGCCCCTCCCACTCAGATATTAGACATTGAAACCCCTCCCACTGGAACATTAACCATCAGTGCCCCTCCCACTTCGACATTAACCATTGAAACCCCTCAAACTTGGACATTAAATATTGAAGCCCCTCCCACTGGATCAATAACCAGTGAAGCCCCTCCCACATCCACAATAACCATCGAAACCCCGCCCACTTCGTCATTAACTATCGAAGCCCCTCCCACTAGGATATTTACTATCAAAGCCCATCCCACCTTGACACAAACCATTAAAGCCCCTCCCACTGGGACATTAACCAACAAAGCCCCTCCCACTGGGACATTAACCAACAAAGCCCCCCCCCATTGTTACATATACCAGTGAAGCCCCTCCCACTAGGTCATTAACCATCGAAGACTCTCCCACTGGTATATTAACCATCTAAGCCCCTCCCACTGGTACCTAAAGACTTGAAGCCCCGTCCACTTCATTAACCATCAAAGCCCCTCCCAATGGGACATTAAGCATTGATGCCTCTCCCATTTCAACATTAACCATTGAAGCCCCTCCCACTGGAAAAATTACCCATCGAAGGTCCCCCACTCAGATATTAAATATCGAAATCCCTCCCACTGGGACATTAACCATTGAAGCCCCGCCCACTGGAACTTTAACCATCGAAGCCCTGCCCACTGGGGGGGGGCTGACAATAACCAGCAAAGCCCCTCCCACTGGAACATTAACCATCGAATCCCCGCCCACTTCAACGTTAACCATTGAAACCCCTCACATTTGGACATTAAATATCGAAGCCCCTCCTACTGGAACATGAACCATTGAAGCCCCGCCCACTTCTACATTAAGCGTTTAAGCTCCTCCCACTGGGCCATTAACCATCGAAGCCCCTCCCACTGGTATATTAATCATTGAAGCCCCTCCCATTGGGACATTAACCATCAAAGTCCTGCCCACTGGGACATTAACCATTGAGGTCCCTCCCACTTCAACATTAGTCATCAAAGCCCCTCCCACTGGGACATTAACAATTGAAGCCCCTCCCACTGGGACATTAACCATTGAAGCCCCTCCCACTGGGACATTAATCATCAAAGCCCCTCCCACTGGGACATTAACAATTGAAGCCCCTCCCACTGGGACATTAACCATTGAAGCCCCTCCCACTGGTACATTAATCATCAAAGCCCCTCCCACTGGGACATTAACACTCTACAATGTAAAGGCTAGCTCAACTCTGCAAAAAATAACCTGAGTCGAGCCTGACAGAGCCACATCCGACCCCGAGCTTGGCCCGAGTCCTTCCATTTTTTCCCGACCCGACCCGCAGTTAACTTACCTTCCAATTTTTCACTGTTGCTGATCTGCACAAGTTTAAAATAACCGTAACAAAACCACCTTTCTAGTCCATAAATTAAATTAACAGTGGGGCCTGTGATATATTACCTGTGATAGAGCGTGTCTGACCCGGCCCGACCCGAGCCCGAATGTCGGACCCAGAAGTGCGACCCAACCCGACCCAACCCGAACCCGACACATGTCGTCAGGTCACCTCGGGTTCAGGTTGGGTAGCCGGCCTTTACTACAATGGTCCCATCCACACTGAGGCAGAGACAGGGGCAGGGGGACCACAGAATCACAATGAGTTGCAGGGACAGGGGGCCTGTCGTTCACCAATTTTGCTGTGGCCAGGTAAGCTGAGAAGCATTTAAGGGTCTCTTTCCACCGCCGCTGGTGGGGGGGGGGGGGGTTTCGCTAAACAGGGAGGGCGCACGCCCAGTGGGATGGGGCGGCCGGTCCCTCTTCCAGGTGCAACCTACAACTCCATGGACACCCACGCCCTGCATTTTATAACCACCACCCTTTCCAGGGCCCTCTGGACAGGCCCCAGCGACACTGCCTCACTTACCTGAGGTCTGGGTTTCCAGTGTTAGGCCTGGGTCCAAGGCCTCTGCAGTACCGGCAGTTCCACCACTCTCAATGGCGTAGCTGATACCACTGAGCTGTCTGCCCTGTGATTGGCTGGCAGCTCTCGGAGGCTGGATCCCCGTCTTTAAAGTCTTGAAATAGATGAGGATCCCCGCGCCGGGCATTTTGGTATGAAACCCGCCAGAGGCTAGCTCTGTGGGTGGGGGAGGGGGGGCACGAAAAGTCCGAGGTGAGGTTCACCCAGCTTTTCAACCCAGCGCCAGGAGTCCACAAAATCCAGCCCAACTCTCAGTGGGGTACGGGTACCACACACACTGACTCTCACTGGGGTACGGGTACCACACACACTGACTCTCACTGGGGTACGAGTACCACACACACTGACTCTCACTGGGGTACGGGTACCACACACACTGACTCTCACTGGGGTACGAGTACCACACACACTGACTCTCACTGGGGTACGGGTACCACACACACTGACTCTCACTGGGGTACGGGTCCCACACACACTGACTCTCACTGGTGTACGGGTACCACACACACTGACTCTCACTGGGGTACGGGTACCACACACACTGACTCTCACTGGGGTACGAGTACCACACACACTGACTCTCACTGGGGTACGGGTACCACACACACTGACTCTCACTTAGGTACGGGTCCCACACACACTGACTCTCACTTGGATACGGGTACCACACACACTGACTCTCACTGGTGTACGGGTCCCACACACACTGACTCTCACTGGGGTATGGGTTCCACACACACTGACTCTCACTGGGGTACGGGTCCCAGACACACTGACTCTCACTGGTGTACGGGTCCCACACACACTGACTCTCACTGGGGTATGGGTTCCACACACACTGACTCTCACTGAGGTACGGGTCCCACACACACTGACTCTCACTGGGGTATGGGTTCCACACACACTGACTCTCACTGAGGTACGGGTACCACACACACTGACTCTCACTGGGGTACGGGTCCCAGACACACTGACTCTCACTGGTGTACGGGTTCCACACACACTGTCTCTCACTGGCGTACGGATTCCAAACACACTGACTCTCACTGGGGTATGGGTTCCACACACACTGACTCTCACTGGGGTACGGGTCTCACACACACTGTCTCTCACTGGGGTACGGGTCCCACACACACTGACTCTCACTGGGGTACAGTTCCACACACACTGACTCTCACTGGGGTACAGTTCCACACACACTGACTCTCACTGGGGTATGGATTCCACACACACTGACTCTCACTGGGGTACAGTTCCACACACACTGACTCTCACTGGGGTACAGTTCCACACACACTGACTCTCACTGGGGTACAATTCCACACACACTGACTCTCACTGGGGTACAGTTCCACACACACTGACTCTCACTTGGGTACATTTCCACACACACTGACTCTCACTTAGGTATAATTCCACACACACTGACTCTCACTGGGTTACGGATTCCACACACACTGACTCTCACTGGGGTACAGTTCCACACACACTGACTCTCACTGGGGAACGGGTCCCACACACACTGACTCTCACTGGGGTACAGTTCCACACACACTGACTCTCACTGGGATACAGTTCCACACACACTGACTCTCACTGGGGTACAGTTCCACACACACTGACTCTCACTGGGGTATGGGTTCCACACACACTGACTCTCACTGGGGTACGGGTCTCACACACACTGTCTCTCACTGGGGTACGGGTCCCACACACACTGACTCTCACTGGGGTACAGTTCCACACACACTGACTCTCACTGGGGTACAGTTCCACACACACTGACTCTCACTGGGGTACGGATTCCACACACACTGACTCTCACTGGGGTACTGTTCCACACACACTGACTCTCACTGGGGTACGGATTCCACACACACTGACTCTCACTGGGGTACAGTTCCACACACACTGACTCTCACTGGGGTACTGTTCCACACACACTGACTCTCACTGGGGTACAATTCCACACACACTGACTCTCACTGGGGTACAGTTCCACACACACTGACTCTCACTGGGGTACAGTTCCACACACACTGACTCTCACTGGGGTACAATTCCACACACACTGACTCTCACTGGGGTACGGATTCCACACACACTGACTCTCACTGGGGTACAGTTCCACACGCACTGACTCTCACTGGGGAACGGGTCCCACACACACTGACTCTCACTGGGGTACAGTTCCACACACACTGACTCTCACTGGGATACAGTTCCACACACACTGACTCTCACTGGGGTACAGTTCCACACACACTGACTCTCACTGGGATACAGTTCCACACACACTGACTCTCACTGGGGTACAGTTCCACACACACTGACTCTCACTGGGGTACAGTTCCACACACACTGACTCTCACTGGGATACAGTTCCACACACACTGACTCTCACTGGGGTACAGTTCCACACACACTGACTCTCACTGGGGTACAGGATCCACACACACTGACTCTCACTGGGATACAGTATCACACACACTGACTCTCACTGGGATACAGTTCCACACACACTGACTCTCACTGGGGTACAGTTCCACACACACTGACTCTCACTGGGGTACCTCACTGTACCCCAGTGAGAGTCAGTGTGTGTGGAACTGTACCCCAGTGAGAGTCAGTGTGTGTGGAACCCGTACCCCAGTGAGAGTCAGTGTGTGTGGAACCCGTACCCCAGTGAGAGTCAGTGTTTGTGGAACTGTACCCCAGTGAGAGTCATTGTGTGTGGGACCCGTACCCCAGTGAGAGTCGGTGTGTGTGGAACCCGTACCCCAGTGAGAGTCAGTGTGTGTGGGACCCGTACCCCAGTGAGAGTCAGTGTGTTTGGAACCCGTACCCCAGTGAGAGACATTGTGTGTGGGACCCGTACCCCAGTGAGAGTCGGTGTGTGTGGAACCCGTACCCCAGTGAGAGTCAGTGTGTGTGGAACCCGTACCCCAGTGACAGTCAGTGTGTGTGGAACCCATACCCAAGTGAGAGTCAGTGTGTGTGGAACTGTACCCCAGTGAGAGTCATTGTGTGTGGGACCCGTACCCCAGTGAGAGTCAGTGTGTGTGGAACCCGTACCCCAGTGAGAGTCAGTGTTTGTGGAACTGTACCCCAGTGAGGGTCATTGTGTGTGGGACCCGTACCCCAGTGAGAGTCATTGTGTGTGGAACCCGTACCCCAGTGAGAGTCAGTGTGTGTGGAACCCTTACCCCAGTGAGAGTCAGTTTGTGTGGAACCTGGACCCCAGTTAAAGTTGGTATGCTGGATTTTATTGCCCCCCCCCCCGAGATGTGGTTGGATGCGAGGGGGCACGAGTATCACGGCAGGTGGCGGGGGGGTGGTTGAGATTCCATCTGACTGGGAGGCAATGTTGGTCAGTGAGCACTGGGGAGATGGGTAAATGGGACTTGGTGCGAGTTAAGACATGGACAGCAGAGTGTTGGATCAGCTCGGGTTTACAGAGGGTAAAGTTTGGGCGACAGGATGCATTGCAATGGTTAATCTGGAGGTAACAAAGACATGGATGAAGGTTTCAGCAGCAGATCAGCTCACCCACGGGTGCTGACTCGCGATAGTGCAGAGATGGAAAAAGATGTTCTTCGTGATGTAGAGGATACGGAGTCAGGAGCTAACCTCGGGTCAGTTAGATTGTGAAGGCTGTGAGTGCAAGACTCCCCACTCTGAGAGTTAGAGTCTCCCCACCCTCAGCACAAAATTCACTGCATTCCCACCCTTTTCTTACTTTGAAACAACTTTTGCCCCAAGTGACAGGCGGGTGCTGAGGCTTGGGGTTCTGTGCCTTTAAGGAGAAACTTTCGAAAGATCATGGCCCATGGATAACTCTCTCTCTCACTCGCTCTCTCTCTCATCTTATTTGGAGGAAAAAGGGCTTTGGTGAGCAGCAGAACGGCAGGAAATGAGCAAGAGCGGGTTGAGAATCAACTGCGTGCAGAGAAAGAGGAAGGAACTGGTCGGCCAGTTAGACACAAATAAACTATCAGAATTAGACGGTCAGTCTCTGACCCCCACCCCCCCACTTCTGCCAGTCCTCTTAAAGGGGCTCCCGTCAATCAGGGGATTCCAATCGTGGGCTCACCAACTGTGTCTTTGCTTTGGAACCGGGGGCTGCCCGGAGGTGAGTGACTCTCATTCCTGTGTGTCTCTCCCTCTCACAGACACCAGCACTGTGCTGGCTTGCAGTTCCTCCTCACAGTCCTCCTGCTGTTGTTCTCTTGTGTCTCCCCCACCCTCGCACCCCCCCCTGCCCCCAACCCCGGCTGAGAATTTGAAAGGAATGTCTGTGGCGCCCTCACCGAGAGCTGTCACTAAGCCATGAGGCTTAGGGGTAGGTGGGGGATGGGGATTTAAGGTAGGCTGGAGTGAGGGGGCTTTTTTAAGGTGGTCCTGGATTGAACTTTGTTGAAAGGAACAGTTAACAGAGAATTTGAATGATAGGGTCATAATCAGATGGAATTTACCAAGATCTGGGAAAGCTTGGGATTAACTGTTGTGTGTATGTGTGTGTGTGCACGTGCACATGGAGTATGTAACACAACAATAACTTCTTGCATTTATCTAGCACCTTGGGGCATTTTACTATGTTAAAGGTTCTTATTCATTCATCGGATGTGGGCGTCACTGGCTAGGCCAGCATTTATTGCCCATCCCTAATTGTCCTTGAGAAGGTCATAGTCATACAGTTATACAACACAGAAAAAGGCCCTTCGGCCCATTGTGTCTGTGCCGGCCATCAAGCACCTAACTATTCTAATCCCATTTTCCTGCACTTGGCCCATAGCCTTGTATGCTACGGTGTTTCAAGTGCTCATCTCAATACTTCGTAAGTGTTGTGAGGGTTCCTGCCTCTACCACCCCTTCAGGCAGTGTGCTCCAGATTCCAACCCCCCTCTGAGCGAAAAAAATCTTTCCTCAAATCCCCTCTAAACCTCCTGCCCCTTACCTTAAATCTATGCCCCCTGGTTATTGACATCTCCGCTAAGGGAAAAAGGTTATTCCTGTCTACCCTATCAATGCCCTCATAATTTTGTATACCTCAATCATATCTCCCCTCAGCCTTCTCTGCTCCAAGGAAAACAACCCTAGCCTTTTCAGTCTCTCTTCATAGCTGAAATGCTCCAGCCCAGGCAACATCCTGGTGAATCTCCTCTGCACCCTCTCCAGTGCAATCACATCCTTCCTATAGTGTGGTGACCAGAACTGTACACAATACTCCAACTGTGGCCTAACTAGCGTTTTATACAGCTCCATAATAACCTCCCTGCTCTTATATTCTATGCCTCGGCTAATAAAAGCAAGTATCCCATATGCCTTCCTAACCACCTTATCTACCTGTGCTGCTGCCTTCAGTGATCTATAGACAAGTACACCAAGGTCCCTCTGACCCTCTGTACTTCCTAGGGTCCTACCATCCATTGTATATTCCCTTACCTTGTTAGTCCTCCCTAAGGTGGTGGTGAGCTGCCTTCTTAAACCACTGCAGTCCATGTGGGGTAGGTACACCCACACTGCTGTTAGGAAGGCAGTTCCAAGGTGCTATATAAATGCAAGTTTTTGTGTGTTATTATTGTGGATTTTTACACATCCGGTTTTGCTCTCAGGAGCTCCCCTAACTGAACACTTTTCCCACAATCCAGAATCTGGACATTCCCCATAATCTGGCCTTGTAGGCCCTTGAATTACTGTAATGGGTCCATTCATTAACCTCATACTACACCCCAACATTCACATCAGAGGGAAAATGTTAAAAAGCAACTAAATATTTATTATACTATTCAATCCCACCTTCTCCCCGTATCCCTCAATCCCACCTTCTCCCCGTATCCCTCAATCCCACCTTCTCCCCGTATCCTTCAATCCCACCTTCTCCCCGTATCCCTCAATCCCACCTTCTCCCCGTATCCCTCAATCCCACCTTCTCCCCGTATCCCTCAATCCCCTTCTCTCTCCACAAACACATCCTTTGACACTGTTTATACCGTCTGCTTCTATATCCTTCTTTTCTGGGAGATTAATGTACAGTTTGATTTGTCTTTGGATGTTTACGTTCCCTGGATTCGCATCTTACTCCATGCTTCCTCATTTTCCAACATCTATTTGAACCACAACTGAACAACAATTTGCATTTATATAACACCTTTTTCACAGTCAGATGTCCTAAGGACCTCAATAATATATAATATAAAAGCAAAAAGTGCTGGAAATACTCATCAGGTCTGGCAGCGTCTGTGGAGAGAGAAGCAGAGTTAATGTTTCAGGTCAGTGACCCTTCATCAGAACTGGCAAAGGTTAGAAAAGAATTAGAATTTTAGCAAGTGAAGGGGAGGGGGGTGGGGAAGAGAACAAAGGGGAAGGTATTTGATAGGGCAGAGGGCAGGAGAGATTAAATAACAAAGCTATCCTGGGACAAAGGCAAAGAGTGTGTTAATGCTTGTGGTGAAAGACAAATCATTCGTCCAGAGAGAGTTAATGGCAGAATAATGAGCAGATTTGACCTCATGAAAAACAGGCACATGATTAAAAAATAAAATATTAAAAAAAGGGCCAGTCAAGCTCTGAAGTTATTGAACTCAATGTTCAGTCTGTAAGGCTGTAGAGAGCTTAATCGAAAGATCAGGTGCTGCTCCTCGAGCTTGCGTTGATGTTCACTGGAACACTGCAGCAATCCCAGGACAGAGATGTGAGCATGAGAGCAGGGGTGGGAGTGTTGAAATGGCAAGCAACCGGAAGCTCAGGGTCACGCTTTCGGACTGAGCGGAGGTGTTCAGCAAAGTGGTCACCCAGTCTGCATTTGGTCTCCCCAATGTAGAGGAGACCACATTGTGAACAGCAAATACAGTATACTACATTGAAAGAAGTACAAGTAAATCGTAGCTGCACCTGAAAGGAGTGTTTGGGGCCTGGGATAGTGAGGAGAGAGGAGGTAAATGGGCAGGTATTACACCTCCTGCGATTGCAGGGGAAGGTGCCGTAGGAAGGGGACGAGGTGTTGGGGGTAATGGAGGAGTGGACCAGGTTGTCACGGAGGGAACGTTCCCTTTGGAATGCTGACAGGGGAGGGGAAGATGTGTTTGGTAGTGGCATCACGCTGGAGGTGGCGGAAATGGCAGAGGATGATCCTTTGGATATGGAGGCTGATGGGGTGGAAAGTGAGGACAAGGGGAACCCTGTCGCGGTTCTGGGAGTGAGGGGAAGGGGTGAGGGTAGAGGTGCAGGAAATGGGCCGGACACAGTTGAGAGCCCTGTCAACCACAGTGGGGGGAAATCCTCGATTGAGGAGAAAGGAAGACATATCAGAAGCGCTGTCACGGAAGGTAGCATCATCAGAGGAGATGCGTTGGAGACAGAGAAACTGGGAGAATGGAATGGAGTCCTTACAGGAGGTAGGGTGTGAAGAAGTGTAGTCGAGGTAGCTGTGGGAGTCGGTGGGCTTATAATGGATATTAGTAGACAACCTATCACCAGAGATGGAGACAGAGAAGTTGAGGAAGGGAAGGGAAGTGTCAGAGATGGACCATGTAAAGGTGAGAGAAGGGTGGAAATTAGAAGCATAGTTGATAAAGTTGTCCAGTTCGGGGCGGGAGCAGGAAATGGCACCAATACAGTCATCAATGTACTGGAAAAAGAGTTGGGGGAGGGGGCCTGAGTAGGACTGGAACAAGGAATGTTCAACATATCCCACAAAAAGACAGGCATAACTAGGACCCATGCGGGTACCCATAGCAATACCTTTACTTGAAGGAAGTGAGTGGAGTTGAAGGAGAAGTTGTTCAATGTGAGAACAAGTTCAGCCAGGCGGAGGAGGGTGGTGGTGGATGGGGACTGGTTGGGCCTCTGTTCCAGGAAGAAGCGGAGAGCCCTCAGACCATCCTGGTGGGGGATGGAGGTGTAGAGCGATTGGACGTCCATAGTGAAGAGGAGGTGGTTGGGGCCAGGAAACTGGAAATTGTCAAAATGACGTAGGGCGTCAGAAGAGTCACGGATGGAGGTGGGAAGAGACTGGACCAGGGGAGAAAAGATAGAGTCAAGATAGGAAGAAATAAGTTCAGTGGGGCAGGAGCAGGCTGACACAATGGGTCTGTTGGGACAGTCCTGTCTGTGGATTTTGGGAAGGAGGTAGAAGCGGGCTGTCTGGGGTTGTGGGACTATGAGGTTGGAAGCTGTAGAAGGAAGATCTCCAGAGGAGATGAGGTCACTGACAGTCCTGTGGACAGTAGCTTGATGTTCGGTGGTGGGGTCATGGTCCAGAGGGAAGTAGGAAGAAGTGTCTGTGAGTTGGCGTTGAGCTTCTGCAAGGTAGAGGTCAGTACGCCAGACAACAACAGCACCACCCTTGTCTGCAGGTTTGATGACAATGTCGGCCTGAGAGAACGGATTGCGGCAAGTTCAGAGGGAGACAGGTTAGAGTGAGTGAGGGGGGCAGAGAAATTGAGATGGCTGATGTCTCGCCGACAGTTTTCAATGAAAAGAGTGGATAAGAGGCCAGAGGGAGGGGTCCAGGTAGAGGGAGAATGCTGGAGGCGGGTGAATGGGTCTGCTGGTTGGTCGGGGAGGACTCCTGGTCAAAGATGTGAGCCCGGAGGTGGAGGCAACGGAAGAAGAGCTCAACGTCATGCTGAGCACGGAATTCATTGGGGTGGGGGCGTAAGGGAATAAAACTGAGACCTTTGCTAAGTACAGAATGTTCAGCGTCAGAGAGGAGAAGGTCAGAGGGTATTGTGAATACACGGTAAAGGGTCAGATTAGGAGAAGGGACGGGGTCAGAGGGAAGTGAAGGGGAAGAAGGATCTGGAGGGGTATTAGTCCCCATCAGCTGCTGGAGCTTGCGTTCCTTAACATCTGAAAGGAAGAAAAAAGTTTTTTGTTAATGCGTCGGATGAGACGAAGGATGAAATGAAATTGCGGAGTAGAACAGCTTTGAGATAAGGTATTGTCCTAAGGAGGTTCACAGGCACATTATCAGTCAGACAACGATGGAGATATTAAGACAGGTGATCAAAAGCTTGGTTAAAGAGGTAGGTTTTAAGGAGCATCTTTAGGGGGGAGAGGGTGATTTATGGAGTGAATTCCACAGCCTAGGGCCCAGGCAGCTGCAAGCACAGCCACCAATGGTGAAGCGAAGGAAACGGGGCTTTGACCCAAAATCATCTGACTCAGGGGTGAGACGGAGATCACTGAGTCTCGGATGACACACGAAAACTACACGGGACTTGATGTGAGTTAGGATACAGGCGGAAGGGTTTTGGATGAGTTCAGGATTACGGACGGTTGAAATGTGCGAGAACAGCCAGGAGAAATTAGAAATAATCAAGTCTGGAGGTAACAGAAGTGTGGACGAGGGTTTCGTCAGCAGATGAGCTGAAGCAGGGGTGCGGTCAGGCACTCTGACTGAGGTGGAAATAGTTGGTCTTGTGACGAAGAGGATATGGGGTCAGAAACTCATCTCGGGGTCAAATAGGACGCCAGCTCTGTGTATACTCTCACTGACAGAGTGCTGTGTATACTCTCACTGACAGGGTGCTGTGTATACTCTCACTGACAGGGTGCTGTGCATATTCTCACTGACAGAGTGCTGTGTATACTCTCACTGACAGGGTGCTGTGTATATTCTCACTGACAGGGTGCTGTGTATACTCTCACTGACAGAGTGCTGTGTATACTCTCACTGACAGAGTGCTGTGTATACTCTCACTGACAGGGTGCTGTGTATACTCTCACTGACAGGGTGCTGTGCATATTCTCACTGACAGAGTGCTGTGTATACTCTCACTGACAGGGTGCTGTGTATATTCTCACTGACAGGGTGCTGTGTATACTCTCACTGACAGGGTGCTGTGTATACTCTCACTGACAGGGTGCTGTGCATATTCTCACTGACAGAGTGCTGTGTATACTCTCACTGACAGGGTGCTGTGTATATTCTCACTGACAGGGTGCTGTGTATACTCTCATTAACAGTGTGCTGTGTATACTCTCACTGACAGAGTGCTGTGTATATTCTCTGACAGAGTGCTGTGTATACTCTCACTGACAGAGTGCTGTGTATATTCTCTGACAGAGTGCTGTGTATACTCTCACTGACAGGGTGCTGTGTATCCTTCTGTACTAAGACATTTTCTCTTTCTCAGTTTATCTCTCTTACTATTTCTTTCTGTCTGTCCCTTCTACATTCAAGTCCACCCAAGCCCAAATTCCTGTGAATCGTGAACTCACTCCACTGGAATCTGACACGTGCGATCTCTATTCCTATTTTGAATTCTCTAGCCTGTTCCTTTTAATAATTGTAATAGGGGATTCTATAGTCAGGGGAACAGATAGGCACTACTGTGGCCGTCAACATGACTCCAGGATGGTGTGTTGCCTCCCTGGTGCCAGGGTCCGGGATGTCACTGAACGGCTGCAGGGCATCCTGAATGGGGAGGGTGATAAGGCAGAGGTCATGGTACATGTTGGTACCAATGACATAGGTAGAAAGAGGGATGAGGTCTTGCATCAAGAATTCAGGGAGTTAGGCAGCAGACTAAAAAGCAGGACCTCTCAGGTTGTAATCTCTGGATTACTCCCAGTGCCACGTGCTAGCGAGTATAGAAATAGGAGAATAGCTTGGGTTGTTTTCACTGGAGCAGAGAAGACTGAGGGGTGACCTGATCGAGGTGTACAAGATTATGAGGGGCATGGACAGGGTGGATAGGGAGCAGCTGTTCTCCTTAGTTGAAGGGTCAGTTACGAGGGGTCACAAGTTTAAGGTGAGGGGCAGGATGTATAAGGGGGATTTGAGGAAGAACTTTTTTACCCAGAGGGTGGTGATGGTCTGGAATGTCCTGCCTGGGAGGGTGGTAGAGGCAGGTTGCCTCACATCCTTTAAAAAGTACCTGGATGAGCACTTGGCACGTCATAACATTCAAGGCTATGGGTCAAGTGCTGGCAAATGGGATTAGGTAGACAAGTCAGGTGTCTTCTTTAATGCATTGGTTCAGACTCGATGGGCCGAAGGGCCTCTTCTGCACTGTATTATTCTGTGATTCTGTGATCTCAGGTTTGGCTGTGCTGCACCTGACACTGCCATTCTGCATTACCTGACCTCAGGCTCTCCCTCACCTGCTCTGAGATCGCTGGGCTCTGAGTACTGACTGCTCCTAAGCTGCAGGGATGGGTGTAGTAGCTTAACCCTGAAGCCTACAGTCACAGTGTTAAGTTGATAACTGATACAGGACATCATGGGTTTGATTATTTGGGACCTGTGTAAGCCCCAGCTGTCTCGGAGTGGAGAGTGAGCCTCACCTCCATCAGAGAACAAAGACAATCATCCAGTCTGCACTTGCTTTAGAGGCAGATCATAGAGGTTAAGGATGTGTCTGCCCTAGTGCCCACTCAGTGCCCACTCAGTGCCCACTCAGTTCCCACTCAGTTCCCACTCAGTGTCCACTCAGTGCCCACTCAGTTCCCACTCAGTTCCCACTCAGTGTCCACTCAATGTCCACTCAGATCCCACTCAGTTCCCACTCAGTGCCCACTCAGTGTCCACTCAGTGTCCACTCAGTTCCCACTCAGTTCCCACACAGTTCCCACTCAGTGTCCACTCAGTTCCCACTCAGTGTCCACTCAGTGTCCACTCAGTTCCCACTCAGTGTCCACTCAATGTCCACTCAGTTCCCACTCAGTGTCCACTCAGTGTCCACTCAGTGTCCACTCAGTGTCCACTCAGTTCCCACTCAGTGTCCACTCAGTTCCCACTCAGTGTCCACTCAGTGTCCACTCAGTGCCCACTCAGTTCCCACTCAGTTCCCACTCAATGTCCACTCAGTTCCCACTCAGTTCCCACTCAGTTCCCACTCAGTGTCCACTCAATGTCCACTCAGTTCCCACTCAGTGTCCACTCAGTTCCCACTCAGTTCCCACTCAGTGCCCACTCAGTTCCCACTCAGTTGCCACACAGTTCCCACTCAGTGTCCACTCAGTGTCCACTCAGTTCCCACTCAGTGTCCACTCAGTGTCCACTCAATGTCCACTCAGTTCCCACTCAGTGTCCACTCAGTTCCCACTCAGTTCCCACTCAGTTCCCACTCAGTGTCCACTCAGTTCCCACTCAGTTCCCACTCAGTGCCCACTCAGTGTCCACTCAGTTCCCACTCAGTTCCCACTCAGTTCCCACTCAGTGTCCACTCAGTTCCCACTCAGTTCCCACTCAGTGTCCACTCAGTTCCCACACAGTTCCCACTCAGTGTCCACTCAGTTCCCACTCAGTTCCCACTCAGTGTCCACTCAGTGTCCACTCAGTTCCCACTCAGTGTCCACTCAGTGTCCACTCAGTGTCCACTCAGTTCCCACTCAGTGTCCGCTCAATGTCCACTCAGTGTCCACTCAGTTCCCACTCAGTGCCCACTCAGTGCCCACTCAGTGTCCACTCAGTGCCCACTCAGTGCCCACTCAGTGTCCACTCAGTGTCCACTCAGTTCCCACTCAGTGTCCACTCAGTTCCCACTCAGTGTCCACTCAGTGTCCACTCAGTGTCCACTCAGTTCCCACTCAGTGTCCGCTCAATGTCCACTCAGTGTCCACTCAGTTCCCACTCAGTGTCCACTCAGTGTCCACTCAGTTCCCACTCAGTGTCCACTCAGTGTCCACTCAGTGCCCACTCAGTTCCCACTCAGTGTCCACTCAGTGTCCACTCAGTGCCCACTCAGTGTACATTCAGTGTACATTCAATGTCCACTCAGTGTCCACACAATGTCCTTTGTGTTCACTCAGTGTCCATTCAGTGTCTACTCAGTGCCCACTCAGTGTCCACTCAATGTCCTTTCAACATTGACTCTGTGCCCACTCAGTGTCCACTCAGTGTCCACTCAGTGCCCACTCAGTTCCCACTCAGTGTCCACTCAGTGTCCACTCAGTGCCCACTCAGTGTACATTCAGTGTACATTCAATGTCCACTCAGTGTCCACACAATGTCCTTTGTGTTCACTCAGTGTCCATTCAGTGCCCACTCAGTGCCCACTCAGTGTCCATTCTGTGCCCATTCAGTCTCCACTCAGTGCCCACTCAGTGTCCACTCAGTGTCCATTCTGTGCCCATTCAGTCTCCACTCAGTCTCCACTCAGTGTCCACTCAGTGTCCATTCTGTGCCCACTCAGTGTCCATTCTGTGCCCATTCAGTCTCCACTCAGTGTCCATTCTGTGCCCATTCAGTCTCCACTCAGTGCCCACTCAGTGTCCACTCAGTGTCCATTCTGTGCCCATTCAGTCTCCACTCAGTGCCCACTCAATGTCCTATCAGCGTTGACTCTGTGCCCACTCAGTGCCCACTCAGTGTCCATCGGCCTTTTGGACTTTTCTCGAAGGTGTTGATCTGTGAGTATTGCTGGTGCTGGGAGGTTTAGCTCACAGTTATTCACTCAATAACAATGATTATTCCTTATTGTAGCATAGAGTAAACATCTGAGGCTGACTAGCTCCAGCCCAGTCTCATGGGTTAACTCCACACAGAGGTGTTCACGGGTGGGAAGATAGGAATTACCAAACAGGAGAAGAATGAGGTCACTCTCATTCGCCTCTCAACATCCTGCTAGTCACATGACAAAATGCTAATGGAATTATTGACCAATCACAGCGATCAATCTTTACTAATGGTCCACAACAGAGCCAGGCACAAGGTGCGGAAATCCCCCAGTGGGGGAAAGCTTTGGGAACCATTGGCCCTAAAGTTCCTCCCAGCACGTCACACGCACCACATGTCATGTCCCAAAATACTCAGATCTTAGATCCCAAAATTTTAATTTCTGGAAGAAATTGATCTAAGTTGCACAGGAAAATCAGAGAGAGCTGTGGCTGGGAAGTTTGATTCAGGACCCAGCTGACTGTGGGTACAGGGAGAGCGAGTATTGTACGTGTACTGGGGTGATTGTGTGTCCACCCAGGCTGCAGCAGACAAAGCCCTGGGGTGATAACTGGCTCAGGCCCGGGCTTACAGCTCCAGTCACCCTTTCCTACTGAACGTGGCACAGACAGCTGGATAAGCACATCCTGAGGCAAAGGAATCACAGGAGAAACTGGGGCTAATTAACCTTGAAAAGAGGGGCTGAGAGAGAGAATTACAGAGTATACAGACTAATAAAGAACAGTGAGGGAAACCTGCAGTGGGTAAAAACTTGAAAAAGAAAGTTTAAACGGGCTGGGTGACTGGGACTAATGTGGGAGAACTTTTCATTAGAGTCAACACAGACATGATGGGCTGAATGGCACCTTCTGCTGTGTAAAGTTCTATAATTCTGCCTTCAGCTGCCTGGGCCCTAAGCTCTGGGATTCCATCACCAAACCTCTCTGTCTCTCTCTCTCCCTTCCAACATGGTGCTTCTTAAAACCTGCCTGTTTGATCAAGCTTTTGATCATCTCTGCTGATATCTCCAAAAGTGGCTCGGTATGAAACTTTGTTCGATAACGTTCCTGTGAAGGACCTTGGGACATTTTATTACTATAAGTGCAGGTTGTACAGAAATATTACTTCAAAATAAGCATGACAACAGCTGAAGGTGTGCAGCTGGGAGGAGAAGCCGAATACAGTGTGTGAAATGGGGGTGGAGGGGGATATAGATGCCTCTATTGGGGGCTGGGAGGGGCAGTAAACATTTCTCTGGAAGGAAACATCCAGCTTAGTCACACAGGCCCCTCCTCTCCCAGGCACACTGACAGCTCGGAGGTTTTACCTCAGTCACACATCACTGTCACCTCTGGACAGAATTCTAGAAAATGTATTTTCAAACAAGCCCTTTGTACGTACTGATGACTACAAAACCAACTGAAAAGGATACAAAAAATCCCAAAACTATTGTTAGCAGAAGCTAATAATTAAATGTTGTAGCTTTAGTGAACACCCAACCAAGCCTCCCCCTCCCTGAGGGAGCGCTGCACTGTCAGAGGATCAGTACTGAGGGAGTGCTGCACTGTCAGAGGGTCAGTACTGAGGCAGTGCTGCACTGTCAGAGGGTCAGTACTGAGGGACTGCTGCGCTGTCGGAGGGTCAGAACTGAGGGACTGCTGCACTGTCGGAGGGTCAGAACTGAGGGACTGCTGCACTGTCGGAGGGTCATTACTGAGGGAGTGCTGCACTGTCAGAGGGTCAGTACTGAGGGAGTGCTGCACTGTCAGAGGGTCAGTACTGAGGAAGTGCTGCACTGTCAGAGGGTCATTACTGAGGGAGTGCTGCACTGTCAGAGGGTCAGTACTGAGGGAGTGCTGCACTGTCAGAGGGTCATTACTGAGGGAGTGCTGCACTGTCGGAGGGTCAGTCCTGAGGGTCATGTGTTCTGAGGATCCAGTGTTTGATCCAGCGTTTGGTACTGTGTTAGGCCCTGTGTTTTGTTCCTCTGTTTTTTTTTTTATTTGGTATTATATTTTGCTCCTGTGTTGGGTCCTGTCTTTGGTCCTGTGGTTTGCTCTTGTATTTGATCCTGTGCTTGGTCCTGTGTTTGATCCTGTGCTTGGTCCTGTGCTTCGTCCTGCGCTTCGTCCTGCGCTTGGTCCTGCGCTTGGTCCTGCGCTTGATCCTGTGTTTGATCCTGTGTTTGGTCCTGTGATTCTTTGCTTGGTCCTGTGTTTGATCCTGTGTTTGGTCCTGTGATTCTTTGCTTGGTCCTGTGTTTGATCCTGTGTTTGATCCTGTGTTTGATCCTGTGCTTGGTCCTGTGTTTGCGATGTTTCTCTTTCCCTTGGATTTTCTATCCGGGGGTTTGCATTTTCCAATTTGATTCTGATTTTTCTCTTTTCCTCTGCACAGATTTGGCTGGCCATGCCGGTCGGGATTTTAGCCGTGTGCCTGCTCATGGCTGCGACAGTGATTGATCACCCGTTCACCTTCCAGCAGTCCAGATGGAGCGTGGAGCGGGAAAGGGAGAGGGAGGCTCTGAGCAGGATGAAGGAGCGGGAGGAACAGCTCCGAGACGAGATGCAGCGGCTGGAGGAGGAATTTGAGGAGTCGTTCCCAGCAGGAATGGGATCGGGATCTGGCGGGGAGCTGGGAAGCGAGCAGGAGCACAGCTGGAATCTGTGGACTGCTCTGTACATCGCAGTGTTCCTCCTGCTGGAGGTCTGGAGACAGGACACAGACCCCCAGTCCTCGCAGGAACCGAGTGGCGAGGATGAAGATTCAGATGCCATTGGATTCTCGACGAGGTTTGCGGTGCTCCCAGACCATCAGGCACTGACCTGGTTTTACGACAAGTGTATCTGGGTGCCGGGTAATGAATTGTCTAGGACCCAGGAGCTGGTGGAGGGATGTGCTGATGATTTGCTAGAGGCCCTACGGAGTGTATGTAACCGGGATCTGGACATGGAGGTGGAGGAATGTATTGGCATTGGGAGTCTGTATGAGAATTGGAGGGTGAAGAAGCCCCTGGTGTGTGATTTGATCGTGCCCTTCACTCCCCCTGAGCCTTACTGTTTCAGGGCCGACCTGATGTGCTCGGGGGAGGGTGGGCCGGGTGAGCTCGGCTATGGGAAGATTCATGTGATCAACCCACGAGACGACTTGTCTGCTTGCCTCTGTGGCCGAACCCACTTGGGGGAGGACATGTTGTGTCTGGTACATGGTGAGCAGAGCCTGGGGTGCAAGCCGGATGGGAGTGAGCAGAAAGAGGAGCTAATCTGGTCAGCAACTGCTCCCTATTTGGCCAAGGGTCAGGTGATGAGGTGGTTCCAGACAGCCTTGACCAAAGCTTGGGCCAAAATCTCACACAAGTACGACTTTGATCTTTCCTTTCAGGATCTGGAGAGACCTGGTGCCCTGAAGATCAGATTTCGTTCCGGGAAGGCTGTACTTTTTAACATCTCCCCTGTTGTGGAGTTTGAAAACTCCGATGTTTACTTCATGCCCATTTTTGCAAGTGACACTCAGCCAGGCACCGTCCAATCAAATGACACATCCTGGCCCTTTACATTCGCTGTCTATGAGAAACGGTTTCTCAAAATGATGGCAAAGAAGCTTCCGGAAAGCTCCTGCCACCTGATGTGTTTACAAATCGTCTCCTTTCTGCACGAGAAGCAATGTAACCTAACAGGGGCCAGTGGCCTCACACACTATCACTTCAAGACAGCCCTGTTGCACCTGTTGTCCAGCCAGCCCCTGGGAGACTGGCACCATTCCCATCTCCAGCTTCGCCTGCGGGATCTCCTTAGCTACCTGGAAAAGGCTCTGCTTGAGAAGCGTCTAAACCATTTCATTGTCGGCAACACCTCCGCCCTCCCCGACTTCGACATCCCAGCTATCTTCCGCTCGGCCGAGCCTCTCAACCTGTTCTGTGTGTTTATCATGCAGCAGGCCTTGTACCGAAGGGCACGAGAGACCTTGGCGGAGATGCTGAGGAACACTGCCGTCCTGATTCAGGAATACAGTCTGCAAAGTCTCAGCAGAGACGGTGTCAGAGTGAGGCAGAATGCAGCAACGACAGAACCGAGCTAGTCTCAGACATCAGGATGTACAGCCAGTCCCTCAGCATTGCACTGTATAAGGAGCAGCTTCTGGTCAGGCTGAGCAACGGCTGAATTTGCAGCACTTGCACCAAACAGTAAGGATTGTACTGGGAAAACAAACGGAGGGACTCGGAGTGACTAACGTTCCGTTACAAAACAGTGGCCCTTTACCCAGTGAGATTGGCTCGGAATCCAGACTACTCCAGAGAGAGGGGTCTCTGTATGTGCCGGGGGTAGAGCTGTGAGTGGGGACAGTGTGAGCCCGAGGACCCAAAGAATTGCACTGACAATAAGTGAGCAATCTGAGAGCACTGCAAATAAAATTCACACTGTGCATTCAGGTGCTTTTCTGAACTTGCAGTTAAGGTTTCCGATGAGCAAGGTGTAGAGGGAGCTTTACTCTGTATCTAACCCCCGTACTGTACCTGTCCTGGGAGTGTTTGATGGGGACAGTGTAGAGGGAGCTTTACTCTGTATCTAACCCCCGTACTGTACCTGTCCTGGGAGTGTTTGATGGGGACAGTGTAGAGGGAGCTTTACTCTGTATCTAACCCCCGTACTGTACCTGTCCTGGGAGTGTTTGATGGGGACAGTGTAGAGGGAGCTTTACTCTGTATCTAACCCCATGCTGTACCTGTCCTGGGAGTCTTTGATGGGGACAGTGTAGAGGAAGCTTTACTCTGTATCTAACCCCTGTTTTTTTTTTATAACTTTATTAAAAAACAGAAATAAACAAAAACTCTAATTAAAATGCCATTCTCGGCGTCGACGATGCACTCCAGTCCCTGCGGTGCCCACCGGTCGCGGAAGGCCTCAAGCGTACCGGCGGACACCGCATGCTCCTTCTCCAGGGACACCCGGGCGCGAACGTAACCGCGGAAGAGGGGCAGGCAATCGGGGAGGACGGAACCCCCGACGGCCCGCAACCTGGACCTGTGAATTGCCACCTTGGCCAGGCCCAGGAGCAGACCGACGAGGAGATCCTCCTCCCGGCCCAAGCCCCTCCGCACTGGGTGCCCAAAGATCAGGAGCGTGGGACTGAACTGCAGCCAAAATTTGAGGAGCAGCCTCTTCAGATACTCAAAGAGGGGCTGCAACCTCACACACTCCGTATAAACATGGAACACGGACTCGTCCAGGCCGCAGAAAGTACAGGTGGCCTGGGAGTCCGTGAACCTACTTAAAAGCCTATTGCACGGGACTGCCCTGTGCAACACCCTCCACCCCAGGTCCCCAATGTAAAGGGGGAGGACTCCCGTGTAGAGAGACCTCCATCGGGGTTTCCCCTCGCCGCCAGATGGCAACGTGGACCGCCAGGGCGTGTCCGGCCGGCTGACGAGGGCGAGGAAGTGGAGAGTGTGCAGGAGCAGCCCGTACAGGAAACCCCTCCGCACCGATTGGAATGGCACGGAGGGCATTCCCGAGAGGCGGCTCGGGTTGTGCGGGACCGTCTCCCGAGGAGGGTTTCGGGGCCTGGGTCCGATGAGCAGTTCTGGCCGAGCGGGTGATCAGCTCGTCCGGGAGCGCTCCACACTCCCGAGCCCCTTCGCCACCCGCAGTGAGGGGTGACCCGGGGCTTTCGGCTACTCCTCCGCCCGCCGGACCGTCCCCGGAGTCAGCCGCCTGGACAGCCGAGGCGCTCCCCTCCGCCGGCGGGGAAGCGCCCTGACTGGAGGCGACCATGTTCCAGACTCAGAATAGATCCCGGTAAAAGACAGGCAACTCCCTCAGAGAGGCGCGGCTAATGGACTCCGCCGGGAGCTGCGTGTCGTCTTGAAGGCAGTGACACTGGCAGAAAAAATACGTCGCCAGCGCACACCATCTGGGAGGACGCTCGACGTTCAGGTATCTCTGCAGGGTCCGAAGGCGGACTGTCGCAGAATTTGAACTCACGTCTCTGAATTATTAGCCAAGACCTCTGGATTACTAGCCCAGTAACAGAACCACTCCCGCTGCTGTCCCACTATACCGACAACGAGCTGGCCAAGTGCACAGTAAAAGCTTTTGGAAATTTTGTCAGGACTTTGGGTGCTCAAAGGATTAACCTCCAATTGTTGAAATATATTTATCTATTTATCTTGTTGAAATGCACCTGTTGCAAAGTATCTGCCTTTCTGTTTTGTAGGAGCACAGGAACAGGAGGAGGCCATTCAACCCCTCTATCCTGTTACACAGGAACAGGAGGAGGCCATTCAACCCCTCTATCCTGTTACACAGGAACAGGAGGAGGCCATTCAGCCCCTCAAGCCTGTCCAGGCAGTTTCAGATGGCTGTCTTCTCCCATGTGGATACCTTTTATAACTAAGCCCATTTGTTTTGTACTCGTGACACTCCGAGCCACTCAGTGAGACACTTGGAGAGACTACTGACACTCAGCAGTACTTCTTCATCTTGTCTGTTTGCATTTTTGTTGCTGACAGAATTCTCACAGAAGTTCATGAGGAGGAAAACATTGCAGCCACTTTCTGAACTGCCTGGGTGAGCCATTACTTCACTTGAAGGAGGCTCTGATACTAACTGCAGTGATTCAGGTTCCACCAACTGCCCTCCAATAGCTCTGCCAAGTGTTTGTTATCATGTGTGAGTGTAAACACTGAGTGACTGTGGGATATTCAACTGTGTGGGTCATCGCAGGTGATTCTGCCCTTCACTTAACATCCAATATTGCACATAGACCTCAGATACCATGCAGGAGTGAGACTCCTGGCTGCGCATTGCCATGTCTACCGGGCAAAGTTTTAGGGTGGTCTGTAACAGATTATTATTATCTCACATAGCACAGTTCAGGAGTGGAATGGGGAGTTAACTCACGTGGGGGTGGGGCAGGGGGGCGTGGGGAATGGAATCTGCGGTGGAACTGGGAGTGGAACCAGTTTCCTATGATCTCTGTGGCTCAGCTTCTTCCAGCTTTAAGCAGCCAAGGATTCCTTTACCTGGGGGATGATAGGGCTGGTAATGAAGTGTTTTAACCTTCGCTGTTGCCTGTTCTCGAAACACTCCCTCCCATTACCTTGGAAATCGGAAATAAAAACAGAAAGTGCTGGAAATACTCAGCAGGTCTGGCAGCATCTGTGGAGAGAGAAACAGAGTTAACGTTTCAAATCAGTGACCTTTCAGAACTCCTGCAATTCAAATGTAGCAGGATCCGGGCAAAGGGTCACTGCCCTGAAACGTTAACTCTGTTTCTCCCTCCACAGATGCTGCCAGACCTGCTGAGTATTTCCAGCAAGTGTTTTTATTTCAGATTTCCAGCATCTGCTGTATTTTGCTTTTATTACCCCGGACGCTGACTTGGACAGAGCATCACACAGTCATACAACACAGAGTGTCACAGCATCTGACACTACTGGAATCCTGGAGCCCAGGAACTGCCCAATGAACGAGTGGCAGTTCAGAGCTTGTTGCCTGCAGCAGGTGTTGGAGTCATTTAAACAGAATCTATTTTGTATTAAATGTGTATTTGTTACTGAATAAGAATAAATATTACTGCTGAACATCTTCAATTTATAAAGTAAGTTGTAAGTTCAACCGGAGAGTGATTGCAGGGAGAGCCTTGGCAATACAGATCCTGCTGGTCATCCAGTCAGTGATAGAAAAGAGTAGGGAAAAAAAAGAAAAATCATAGAAAATGTATAACACAGAAGGAAGCCATTCAGCCCATCTCATCTGTGCTGGTTGACAAAGAGTTACCCAGCCTAATCCTACCTTCCTGCAATAGTTTGTCGCCCTGCACATCACAGCTCTTCAAGTAGACATCCAAGTACTTTTTAAATATGATGAGGGTTTCTGCCTCCACCACCCTTTCAGGCAGTGAGGGAGCCCCACCACCCCCTGGGTGAAAAATGTCTCCTCATCTCCCCTCTAATCCTTCTACCAATTACTTTAAATCTATGCCCCTGGTTTTTGACTCCTCTGCTAAGGTAAATATGTCATCATCCTTATTTACTCTATCCAGGCCCCTCATAATTTTATACCTCAGCCTTCTCTGTTCCAAGGAGAACAACCCCAGCCTATCCAATCTTTCCTCATAGCTAAAATTCTAGATTCCTGGCAACATTCTCATAAATCTCCTCTGTATCCTCCCTAGTGTGATCACATCCTTCCTGTAGTGTGGTGACCAGAATTGTATGCAGTACTCTAGCTGCAGTCTAACTAGTGTTTTATACAGTTGTAGCATAATGTCTCTGCTCTTATATTCTGTGCCTCGGCTAATAAAGGAAAGCATGCTATATGCCTTCTTAACCACCTTATCTAGCTGTCCTGTTACCTTTAAGAATCTGTGGACATTCACTCCAAGTGCCTCTGTTAATCCACACCATTTACTGGGTTCCCTTGCCTTGTTGCAACTCCCAAAATACATTACCTCACACTTCTGTGGATTGAATTCCATTTGCCACTTTTTGCCCACCTGACCAATCCATTGATATCTTCCTGCAGTCTCCAGCTTTTCTCCACACTATCAACCACACTGCCGATTTTTATATCATCTGCATCATCAACTCAACCAGAAGTTTAACAGAATCTTCCAATCCCGCAGACTCTGAGCAGATGTTGATTTTAGGGCTGACAGATAACTACAATCCCTCACTGCAGAGGCAATTTTCAGCTGAGTCTAGACAGTGAGGACCTGAAAGTAGTCAAGCTACAACCTTGCCTGTTTGCCCCTCAGGAATCTCTGCTGCCCAGTAACCCCCCAGGCCTGCACCCTTCACTTTTCACAGACTCTCCTGCTCCCACCGAGCCCGAGGGAACTCTCATCCCCTTTGGGTAACCTTCCTCGAAGGCTTCACCCCTGATGGTGCTGACTGGAACTCCCAGTGTACATCAACATCTGGGCTATCTAGGTTTGGCCTGTGTTTTTGAACCCGCCTGTTACTGTTGTGGGACCACCTAAAGAGGCTGTAAGTGAAGGAAACCGGAGGAAGTGATTTCACATCTCACATGACCAGGGAGTTGTGGCTGTAGTCAGACAGAGTGAGATGTATTGGTGTGGCTCCTGTAGTATATATATGTACATTCCAGTTAAGTTATAATGAAACCCACATATTCTTTGGATATTTCTTGGAGTCCTGTGAATCTTACAATAGTTCACGTGCCAAAGGAACCAGTAACATCACAGTTATGGTCAGTGATTCACAGAAAGGGGTTCCTATCTGCCACCCATTGGTCATGGTAAACAAAACAGCCCACACTAGGCTGAAACGTACAAGCCCGCAGTTCGCAGTTGAGCTGCTGGGTTGCAAGAATGTTCCAAGATAGTCCCTCTGCCTGGCACAGGGTGTTGGGGATTATTGCAGCCCCCATCCCCCCACCCACTGCTGCCCTTTCCACATCAACTACCTCAACACCCACCAGGGAAAGGATTGACACACACACCCACATGAGTTTGCAACATCCTTGTTTAATCTGTCTTCATCTTTCCATTAACATATTGACAGCAGTGACCTCGAGACATTCATCATCTTCACCAGGTACCCTGTCAGGCTGTTACACAAACTCTGAGATCAGTCTGACCTTGGATTATCAGTCAGGCTTGCCAGTTTAATCGGTCGAGATAGATAAAGGTGAGAGCACAAACTGCTCAGCAGCTTCAGCGCACCGAGCATGGGGCCAGAAGAGAACAGAAGATAATTGACCAGGACGCTTGAAAAGACGGACGTGAGGCTCTGTGCAGCGATGGGGGGAATGTAGAATGTGTTATCGGAAGAGGGATGATGGCCAAGAGACTAGTGACTGCTCAAATGGAAAAGAAACTCAAACTTGCTCAGGTTTTCCTCGAGTCCCAGTCCATTTCTGGCTGGAATGGGGCCCTGGATAGGTTACTAACTACAAACTGGAATCATGTGGATAATGAAATGATCTGAGCTGTTTTAGCCAGTGTTGTTGTAGGAAACAGCCACAGTTAGACTAAATCTTTATAAAATACTGTAGCTAGATTAATTTCTCCAATACTGGCCAACACATTGTCAGAAGGAAGGCAGGGAACTGAAGAGATTTACCAGAGTGGTTCCAGGGAACAAAGAAACACAAGTATTTGTGTTCTTGATGTGGCGGAAAGTTCTGGTGACTGTCAGAGAGTTAATAATCATTCAGGGGAGGGAGGAAGAGTAATTACATGGAAAGATATTCACATGATATTAATCCTGCCCAGGTCTGCTGACAGGCAGAGAAATAATGTACAAACACCAGGAGGAAGGCATTTCGATAAAAAAAACTCAGGGGATTTGTTGAGTATTTCTGGCATGGAAATTTATCTGATACTGTTCACAAACAACAGGCATGTAGCCAAAATAAATCTTTCCAAAAACTGTTTGCTAATTCAGCAGTGAGCTGAACTGTGGACTCTTTTTAAACTTTGCTGAACTGCAATCAAATTTTCCCCTTTTCTCAGATCTCCAAGGAAACAAGCCACCTCTACCGGCCAGACAGCACAGTCCCAGACAGACAGCACAGGCCCAGACAGACAGCACAGTCCCAGACAGACAGCACAGGCCCAGACAGACCATACAGTCCCAGACAGACAGCACAGGCCCAGACAGACCACACAGTCCCAGACAGACAGCACAGGCCCAGAAAGATCATACAGTCCCAGACAGACAGCACAGGCCCAGAAAGATCATACAGTCCCAGACAGACAGCACAGGTCCAGACAGACAGCACAGGCCCAGACAGACCATACAGTCCCAGACAGACAGCACAGTCCCAGACAGACAGCACAGGCCCAGACAGACCATACAGTCCCAGACAGACAGCACAGTCCCAGACAGACAGTACAGGCCCAGAAAGATCATACAGTCCCAGAAAGACAGCACAGTCCCAGACACCCAGACAGCACAGTCCCAGCCAAACAGCACAGTCCCAGACAGCACTGTCCCAGACACCCAGACAGCATAGTCCCAGACATCCAGACAGCACAGACCTAGACAGCACAGACCCAGACACCTAGACAACACAGTCCTAGACACCCAGTCTGCACAGACCCAGACAGCACAGACCCAGGCACCCAGAAAGCACAGACCCACTCAGCACAGACCCAGACACACAGACAGCACAAACCCAGACACCCAGACAGAACAGACCCAAACACCCAAACAGTACAGTCCCAGACAACACAGTCCCAGACACCCAGACAGTCCAGTCCAAACAGCACAGACAGTACAGACCCAGATAGCACAGTCCCAGACACCCAGACAGCACAGACCTCCAGACAGCACAATCCCAGACAGCATAGACCCAGACACCCAGACAGCAGAGACCCAGACAGCATAGACCCAGACAGCACAGTCCCAGACACCACAGATCCAGACACGCAGACAGCATAGACCCAGACATCACAGACTCAGACGGCACAGACCCAGACGGCACAGTCGCAGATTGCACAGACCCAGACGGCACAGTCTCAACCGTTGCTCTGAGAAAAGAACACATTCAGTAACAATAAAAAGCCGGGATACTGGCAGCACCAGAGCAGCTCCATAAACATTGGGAAGGACTGAAATAAGTCAGACAGGTGAAACCCAGTATTTATTATCTTCAGACCCTCCTGCTCAGTGAATGCCTCCAGTATTCGACTTTCTATTTCTGGCTTCCAGCATCTGCAGGTTTCTGTCCAGGGTTAATATAAAATTAGATTGAATCGGGGATGAGGGAACAGTCAATGTGATTCAGGATCAGTTTTATATCAGCTCCTTGATGTCAGTGACCTCACCTGTCTGCAGAATGTGCTGCAAAGGGAAGAGTGAGTGTACTGGTTACTGGTTACCGATTACTGGTTCCCGGTTACTGATTACTGGTTCCCGGTTACAGGTTAATGATTACTGGTTACCAGTTACCGCTTACTGATTACTAGTTACTGGTTACGGGTTAATGATTACTGGTTACCGGTTACTGATTACTAGTTACCGATTACAGGTCAATGATTACTGGTTACCAGTTACCGCTTACTGATTACTAGTTACTGGTTACGGGTTAATGATTACTGGTTACCGGTTACTGATTACTAGTTACCGATTACAGGTTAATGATTACTGGTTACCAGTTACCGGTTACTGATTACTAGTTACTGGTTACGGGTTAATGATTACTGGTTACCGGTTACTGATTACTAGTTACCGATTACAGGTTAATGATTACTGGTTACCAGTTACCGGTTACTGATTACTAGTTACTGGTTACGGATTGTGGCCTGTTCAGTCCCGGTGAAGTAGGCAGGGACCAGTGCTCAGAGGGTGTAGTCACAGGCTTCGGGATTTCCCTGAGCATACAGCTCATAGAAACCACGATAGGCTTCGATGTCAGCGGCAGTTGCCTTGACAGCAGGATCTTTCTGCATTTCCTGCATCCAGCGCTTGAGTGTAGGCGTCTGGTCCAAGAACCTGTGAGATTCAGTGAAAAACAGAGAAGAGAATCATTAACCAGCACTGGTCCTGAAATAGCCCAGCTCTGGATTTTATACACATCCTCCCTCCACTGAGGATGGCCCACGCTCAGAACTCAGCTGCTTTGTAAACGTGGGGTCATTGAGATACATCCATACATAGAACGTACAAAACAAAATCAGGCCATTCGGCCCAACCAGTCTGTGTTAGCCTTCACCCTACACGTGAGTAAATAGTTCTATTCCCATATCCCCTCCCTTTTCCTTCATCCACCCAGTCAACCTGATCTTCAATGTTCATATAGCTTCTGCCTCACCATTAACCCTGGGAGTGAATCCCACAGACTCAAACTCTCAGTGTGAAGACATTTCTCCTGTCCTCTGGTTATAATCTCTTACGTTTAATTATATTTAGATTGCTCATCCTAAAACCCTCATCCCAGATCCCAAACCACCAGACTCCTCGTCCCATTCCCTCATCCCAGATCCTTCACACAAGATCCCTCGTCCCAGACCCCCCGTCCCAGACCCCTCGTCCCAGACTCCTCACCCAAGATCCCTCGTCCCATTCCCTTGTCCCAGATCCCTCACCCAAGATCCCTCGTCCCAGACCCCCCGTCCCAGACTCCTCGTCCCATTCCCTCGTTCAAGATCCCTCGTCCCAGACCCCTCGTCCCAGATCCTTCACCCAAGATCCCTCGTCCCAGATCCCTCGTCCCAAATCCCTCGTCCCAGATCCCTTGTCCCAGATCCCTCGCCCAAGATCCGACATCCCAGATCCATCGTCCCAGATCCCTCGTCCTAGATCCCTCATCCCAGATCCCTCATCCCAGATCCCTCATCCAAGATCCCTCATCCAAGATCCCTCGTCCTAGACCCCCTTGTCCCAGATCCCTCATCCCAGAACCCTCATCCAAGATCCATCGTCCTACACCCCTTGTCCCAGATCCCTTGTCCCAGATCCCTCAGCCAAGATCCCTCAGCCAAGATCCCTCAGCCAAGACCCCCTTGTCCCAGATCCCTCGTCCCAGATCCCTCACCCTAGATCCCTCACCCAAGATCCCTCGTCCTAGACCCCTAGTCCCAGATCCCTCGTCCCAGATCCCTCGTCCCAGTCCCTTGTCCCATTCCCTTGTCCCAGATCCCTCACCCAAGATCCCTCGTCCCAGACCCCCCGTCCCAGACCCCTCGTCCCAGAACCCTCGTCCCAGAACCCTTGTCCCAGATCCCTCGACCCAGATCCCTCGTCCCAGACCCCTCGTCCCAGACCCCTGATCCCAGATCCTTCACCCAAGATCCCTCATCCAAGATCCCTCATCCCAGATCCCTTGTCCCAGATCCCTCACCCAAGATCCCTCATCCCAGACCCCTCGTCCTAGACCCCTTGTCCAAGATCCCTCGTCCAAGATCCCTCGTCCAAGACCCCTTGTCCCAGATCCCTCGTCCAAGATCCCTCGTCCAAGATCCCTCATCCCAGACCCCTTGTCCCAGATCCCTCATCCAAGATCCCTCATCCAAGATCCCTCATCCCAGATCCCTTGTCCCAGATCCCTCACCCAAGATCCCTCATCCCAGACCCCTCGTCCTAGACCCCTTGTCCAAGATCCCTCGTCCAAGATCCCTCGTCCAAGACCCCTCGTCCAAGATCCCTCATCCCAGACCCCTTGTCCCAGATCCCTCATCCAAGATCCCTCACCCAAGATCCCTCATCCTAGACCCCTTGTCCCAGATCCCTCATCCCAGATCCCTCACCCAAGATCCCTCGCCCAAGATCCCTCACCCAAGATCCCTCGTCCGAGATCGCTCGTCCCAGATCCCTCTTCCCAGATCCCTCTTCTCAGTTCCCTCGTCCAAGATCCCTCACCCAAGATCCCTTGTCCCAGATCCCTCGTCCCAGATCCCTCGTCCCAGATCCCTCAACCAAGATCCCTCGTCCCAGACCCCCCATCCCAGACTCATGTCCCATTGCCTTGTCCCAGATCCTTCGTCCCAGACCCCTCGTCTGAGATCCCTTGTCCCAGATCCCTCACCCAAGATCCTTCACCCAAGATCCCTCGTCCCAGATCGCTCGTCCCAGCTCCCTCGTCCCAGATCCCTCGCCCAAGATCCCTCATCCCAGATCCCTCGTCCTAGATCCCTTATCCCAGATCCCTCATCCCAGATCCCTCGTCCTAGATCCCTTATCCCAGATCCCTCATCCCAGATCCCTCGTCCCAGATCCTTCGTCCCAGATCCCTCGCCCAAGATCCCTCTTCCCAGATCCCTCGTCCCAGATCCCTCATCCTAGAACCCTTGTCCCAGATCCCTCACCCAAGATTCCTCGTCCCAGATCCTTCGTCCCAGATCTCTCATCCCATATCCCTTGTCCCAGATCTCTCGTCCCAGATCCCTCGTCCCAGATCCCTCATTCAGTGTCTCACATTCTGGGCCTCTTGTTCCAGAACCCTCGGTAGTAGTGAACCCTGAATGTACCTCATCTCTCAGCTTTTTAGTGATCATTAGTGGCCAACCTGTAATGCTTGCAGTCATTATTAATTGATCACTAGTTGTAGCAGTCATTAATTACTGGTCACTAGGTGTTGTAGACTGCATTGATCTGGTGCCTTAGGTCTCTGTAGCCAGGGTCCTTGTGCAGCTCATGTCTGTCTGAACTGGTTAAAGATGGAGAAACAGCAGGGGAGGCGGTGGTGTAGTGGTATTATCACTGGACTAGTAACCCAGAGACCCAAGGTATTGCTCTGGGGACATGGGTTCAAATCCCACCACAGCAGAAGGTGGAATTTGAATTCAATTAATTAAAAATCTGGAATTAAAAAGCTAGTCTAATGATGGCCATGAAACCATTGTCGATTGTTGTAAAAACCCATCTGGTTCACTAATGTCCTTTCAGGAAGGAAATCTGCTGTCCTTACCTGGTCTGGCCGACATGTGACTCCAGACCCACAGAAATGTGGTTAACTCTTACATACCCTCTGAAATGGCCTAGCAAACATTCAGTTGTATCTAACTGCTAGCACAGTGGGTGTACCTACCCCACATGGACTGCAGCGGTTCAAGAAGGCAGCTCACCACCACCTTCTCAAGGGCAATTAGGGATGGGTAATAAATGTTGGCCTGGCCAGGTTCGTCCACATCCCATGAATAAAATTTTAAAAAACCCAGAGCTGGCTATGAGACTCAGTAATGTGTACTATTTCCTCAACAATGAGTGGGCCAAATGAACTCTCCCGGTCTGTACATTGCTGTTATCAAAGCAGCTTTATAAATTAAGATTGCAATGTAAAGCAGCAATATTACTCAACAAATGTTAACCTCATCCGGATCACATTCCTCCCTGCAAATTAAGCGGAGGATATTGATACAAGACCATTAAACAATTGGACAGTAACGTCATAGACAGTATTCCTCATTGGTTGGCCTTGACTGTTGGGATTATGTGTGTCCGGAGGTTTGGGAAGGCGGTCCTTATTCCTGTTGACTCATTGAGGAATAAATCCAAAATCAGAAGACTGACCTCTGTCAGTATCTGCAACTTGAGAGGTGTGGGAATTGCTTGGACAAGGACTGAAAAGGTCAAAGTCTCCCTGGTGCCACCGAGCAGGACAGAAACGTGACCAGTGCTTTAAAATCATTCCTGTCTCAATCTTTAAGGGTGAGGCTTCCTCCTTTTCCCCTTCCTGCTCCTAGGTTTCCTCCTGTTGTGTAGCTAAATGACCAGATCCCGGACCCCACCACTCAGCATGACCTCCTCCCCTCCTCCCAGGACAGGTACAGGGTTAGATACAGAATAAAGCTCCCTCTACACTGTCCCATCAAACACCCCCAGGACAGGTACAGCATGGGGTTAGATACAGAATAAAGCTCCCTCTACACTGTCCACATCAAACACTCCCAGGACAGGTACAGCATGGGGTTAGATACAGAGTGAAGCTCCCTCTACACTGTCCCCATCAAACACTCCCAGGACAGGTACAGCACGGGGTTAGATACAGAGTAAAGCTCCCTCTGCACTGTCCCCATCAAACACCCCCAGGACAGGTACAGCATGGGGTTAGATACAGAGTAAAGCTCCCTCTGCACTGTCCCCATCAAACACTCCCAGGACAGGTACAGCAAAACGGGGGTTAGATACAGAATAAAGCTCCCTCTACACTGTCCCCATCAAACACTCCCAGGACAGGTACAGCACGGGGTTAGATACAGAGTAAAGCTCCCTCTACACAGTTCCTGAAGAACATTCTCCATTACACCAGCCAATCAATGTTCTCTATGAGCAAGGCTATGAAGTTAGTTTCAGTTTAGGGCAGCTTTGCACTGCAGGTTTGAACCCACTTGGAAGAGTTCTGTGACTTTCCAAACTCATTTCACATCGGCCCCTAACAATGAGCAGACAGACGAAGCATTTATGTCATTGGCCTGGGTCGGATTTGACCCACATTGCAGCAGTACCTGAACCATGCTCCACCCCCCACCCCCACTCCCCCGTTAACACCAGTTTAATGTTGCTTACTCACTTGCTCAGCAAGAGGGCCTCCAGGCGTTCGAACCAGGGCCACAGCAGGTAGTCGATCATTGTCACTGAGTCACCAGCAATGAAACGAGTCTTCAACCCACCTAATTGCTGCAACAAATCAGAGGTCAGGACAGCAGAGGAAAGAGTGATACTCAAGGGCTGAACGTGCAAGGAGAATTGGAATGTACCTTTACAAAGCAGGTGTGGAAAGAGATGCAGTGGTTTTTGTCGAGGTTCATCCCAAGCAGCTCTGTAACAGGAGTCTGTGCTCTACGGGCTATTCCCAGGGACGTATACCAAGATAAACATCAACTGCTGCTGGACGACTATCGGTTCAGTGAAAGACGCTCTTTGGTCTGCCTGAAACTTGCTGGTCTTCCAGCGCAAAGAGTTGTCCATGACCGAGTGTTGCAGACTGGCACATTCCAAGGTCCAGGACAACGTGCTGAGGGACAGACTAAACCTTGGGGCAGCCACAGCAAAGGCTCAATGGGGAAAGGCCCTCCCGCCATAGTATATTGAGGGTCTGGAACCCGTGTAAAATCCCTCGGGCTGTATGCACCAAAATGTTTTTTACGATGTCACGCCAATGTACATTGCATTTAAAATGGAATGGCAAGAATTGTGAGGCACTTCATGTTTTTCTGTATGGCAGAAATCTGATCTCGATTGTACTTTCCGGAATGTGAAAATTGAACTGTTTTGAACTGTTTTGTAATGGAGTTTTGCAAATTTTTATGAAGAAGGTATATTTTAGGGGGAAAAAAGTACAAGGAGAACTGGAATGGGACATGACTAGTGAGTCCTTCCATCACTGGTTCCTTGTGAGCATTCCCAGGTACCACCAGGATCTCTCATGTACAGGCCAATCATGGAGGCTCCAGGGCATGAGGTGACCGTTCCAATCTCCAGTCCTGACCACTGCACAGGAAACATGAAGAAAAGTGTCAACCTGGTTGCTCGCACAGACTGTATCTGAAGTAGCCCAGCATGTACTTGGTCCACCCATTCACACTCCAGAGGAAAGGTTCTGTTGCCGAGAGATAGTCAAGATAAACTCCCAACTCTACACCCATCCTCACATCTCCACTGTTAAAGCCTGCACTACAGCCCAATGCTTCCCATAGTCAGGATTTATTCCGTAATTAAGCTTTGGATTCTTAGAATAAGGCTTTTTTCCCCTCCTCGTCTCCCTGCTGCCTACATTCTCGACACCACAATGTTCTGCTTCCTCAGCCGTGCCCTTTCCTAAGTGATAAAGTAGAGATTGCAATGCAGCCTCAGGCTTCTTACAGCTGATGGACATCAACACCTTGAATCCTTTAAGAAAGTCTGTTCAGCAATTGCAAGCCTTTCGCCCTGGAACATACACATTGCTGCTGTTCCAACCCACAAACAGGTTAACTCTTCGCAAATGTTCCTAAGTGTTGTGATTTGAAAGTAAGATGCTCCCTGTCCTTTCCCAGGCAGCTCCAAGTCTGGTTACATCAGAGAGAAATCTCATGTTATCAGCTGCTTTAGACGTCTGCCTGACCTTGGGGATGACCTGCCTTGGGTAGAGTTGCTGATTGGGGTGTTCCCTGTGGTTTGTTGGCAGGTCTGGGTTTCAGAGCTCATGACCTCATTGTGGCTCGGTGGGTATTTTCACCTCTGAGTCAGCAGATCATGGGTTAAAGTCTCACTCCAGAGATTTGAACACAAAATCCAGGCTGAAACTCTATTGCAGGAGGATTGATGAGGGTAGTGCAGTGGATGTGGTCTACATGGATTTTAGTAAGGCATCTGACAAGGTCCCACATGGCAGGCTGGTCAGTAAAATGAAAGCCCATGGGATACAGGGGAATGTGGCAGGTTGGATCCAGAATTGGCTCAGTGACAGGAAACAAAGGATAGTAGTTGACGGATATTTTTGTGAATGGAAAGCTGTTTCCAGTGGCGTTCCACAGGGCTCAGTGTTGGGTCCTTGCTGTTTGTGGTATATGTTAACGATTTGGACTTAAACGTGAGAGGCATGATTGGGAAATTTGCAGATGACACAAAAATTGGCCGTGTAGTTGATAGTGAAGAGGATAGCTGTAGACTCCAGAATTATATCAATGAATTGGTTGAGTGGGCGGAAAAGTGGCAAATGGAATTCAATCCAGAGAAGTGTGAGGTAATGCGTTTGGGGAGGGCAAATAAAGCGAGGGAATACACAATAAACGGGAGGATATTGAGAGAGGTAGAAGAAGTGCGAGACCTTGGAGTGCATGTCCACAGGTCCTTGAAGATGACAGGACAGGTAGATAGAGTGGTGAAGAAGGCATATGGAATGTTATCCTTGATTGGCCGAGGTATAGAATACAAAAGCAGGGATGTAATACTGGAACTGTATAAAACGCTGGTTAGGCCACAGCTGGAGTATTGTGTACAGTTCTGGTCACCACATTACAGGAGGACATAATTGCTCTGGAGAGAGTACAGAGGAGATTTACAAGAATGTTGCCAGGTCTCGAAAGTTGCAGCGATGAGGAAAGATTGGATAGGCGAGGGTTGTTTTCCCTGGAACTGAGGAGGCTGAGGGGTGACTTAATAGAGGTATACAAAATTATGAGGGGCCTAGATAGAGTAGACAGGAAGGACCTGTTTCCCCTAGCGCAGAGGTCAATTACCAGGGGGCAGAGATTTAAGGTGATTGGTAGAAGGATTAGAGGGGACATGAGGAAAAACCTATTCACCCAGAGGGTGGTGGGTGTCTGGAATTCACTGCCAGGAATGGTGGTGGAGGCAGAAATCCTCAACTCTTTAGAAAGGTACCTGGACATGCACCTGAAGTGCTGTAACCTGCAAGGCTACGGACCAGGTGTTGGAAGGTGGGATTGGATTGGACGGCAAGTTTTTTCAGCCAGCGCAGACAGGATGGGCTGAATGGCCTCTTTTGGTGCCGTAAATGTTCTATGGTTCTAGGGAGTACTGCACTGTCAGAGGGTCAGTACTGAGGGAGTGCTGCACTGTCGGAGGGTCAGTACTGAGGGAGCGCTGCACTGTCAGAGGGTCAGTACTGAGGGAGTGCTGCACTGTCGGAGGGTCAGTACTGAGGGAGCGCTGCACTGTCAGAGGGTCAGTACTGAGGGAGTGCTGCACTGTCGGAGGGTCAGTACTGAGGGAGAGCTGCACTGTCGGAGGGTCAGTACTGAGGGAGAGCTGCACTGTCGGAGGGTCAGTACTGAGGGAGTGCTGCACTGTCGGAGGGTCTGTACTGAGGGAGAGCTGCACTGTAGGAGGGTCAGTACTGAGGGAGTGCTGCACTGTCGGAGGGTCTGTACTGAGGGAGAGCTGCACTGTCAGAGGGTCAGTACTGAGGGAGTGCTGCACTGTTGGAGGGTCTGTACTGAGGGAGAGCTGCACTGTCGGAGGGTCAGTACTGAGGGAGTGCTGCACGGTCAGAGGGTCAGTACTGAGGGAGTGCAGCACTGTCAGAGGGTCAGTATTGAGGGAGAGCTGCACTGTCGGAGGGTCAGTACTGAGGGAGTGCTGCACTGTCGGGGGGTCTGTACTGAGGGAGAGCTGCACTGTCGGAGGGTCTGTGCTGAGGGAGAGCTGCACTGTCGGAGGGTCAGTACTGAGGGAGTGCTGCACTGTCGGAGGGTCAGTACTGAGGGAGTGCTGCACTGTCAGAGGGTCAGTACTGAGGGAGAACTGCACTGTCAGAGGGTCAGTACTGAGGGAGTGCTGCACTGTCGGAGGGTCAGTACTGAGGGAGTGCTGCACTGTCAGCGGTTCAGTACTGAGGGAGTGCTGCACTGTCAGAGGGTCTGTACTGAGGGAGTGCTGCACTGTCGGAGGGACAGTACTGAGGGAGTGCTGCACTGTCGGAGGGTCAGTACTGAGGGAGTGCTGCACTGTCGGAGGGTCAGTACTGAGAGAGTGCTGCACTGTCGGAGGGTCTGTACTGAGGGAGAGCTGCACTGTCGGAGGGTCAGTACTGAGGGAGTGCTGCACGGTCAGAGGGTCAGTACTGAAGGAGAGCTGCACTGTCAGAGGGTCAGTACTGAGGGAGAACTGCACTGTCAGAGGGTCAGTACTGAGAGAGTGCTGCACTGTCAGAGGGTCTGTACTGAGGGAGTGCTGCACTGTCGGAGGGACAGTACTGAGGGAGTGCTGCACTGTCGGAGGGTCAGTACTGAGGGAGTGCTGCACTGTCGGAGGGTCAGTACTGAGAGAGTGCTGCACTGTCAGAGGGTCTGCACTGAGGGAGAGCTGCACTGTCAGATGTTCAGTACTGAGGGAGTGCTGCACTGTCGGAGGGTCAGTACTGAGGGAGAGCTGCACTGTCGGAGGGTCTGTACTGAGGGAGTGCTGCACAGTCGGAGGGTCAGTACTGAGGGAGTGCTGCACTGTCGGAGGGTCAGTACTGAGGGAGTGCTGCACTGTCAGAGGGTCTGTACTGAGGGAGTGCTGCACTGTCAGAAGGTCACTACTGAGGGAATGCTGCACTGTCAGAAGGTCAGTACTGAGGGAGTGCTGCACAATTGGAAGGTTGGTACTGAGGCTGTGCTGCACTGTCAGCATCGGGTCAGTACCGAGGGAGCGCTGCACTGTCGGAGGTGCCGTCTTTCAGATAAGATGGTAAACTGAGGCCCTGTCTGTCCTCTCAGATGGATGTAAAAGATCCCATGGCCACAATTCGAAGAAGAGGGTCCATTATCCAGGCCTTAACCAACATCACTGATACAGATGATCTGGGCCATTATCTCATTGCAATTTGTGGGATCTTGCTGTGCACAAAGTTTCGAATTCAGCAAAGGAGGACCAAGGGATTGATTAAGAAGGGGTAAATAGAGTACGAGGACAAGTTTGCAGGGAACATAAAAACTGACTGTAAAAGTTTCTATAGGTATGTGAAGAGAAAAAGATTGGTGAAGACAAAGTGGCTGCTGAGTTTCCTACATTACAACAGTGACTACACTTCAAAAATACTTTGTTGGCTGTGAAGAGCTTTGGGCTGTTCTGAGGTTGTGAAAGGTGCTGTAGAAATGCAAGTCTGTCTTCTCATTTATATTTGTATTCAGTATATCGTCCTGTCAGTGTGGCAGCTTGGCTTTATCTTCGATTTCAGGAGTTTGTTAGAAGCGGAGAGCGTGTTGGCCTGTTGGGTCCTGAATCTTAGGAAAGGAAACTACGAAGGTATGAGGCGCGGGTTGGCTATGACAGATTGGGAAACGTTACTTAAAGGGATGACGGTGGATAGGCAATGGCAAACGTTCAAAGAGTGCATGGATGAACTGCAACAATTGCTTATTCCTGTCTGGCGCAAAAGTAAAACGGGAAAGGTAGCCAAACCACGGCTTACACGGGGAAATTAGAGATAGCATTAGATCCAAGGAAGAGGTATATAAATTCACCAGAAAAAACAACAGACCTGAGGATTGGGAGCAGTTTCGAATTCAGCAAAGGAGGACCAAGGGATTGATTAAGAAGGGGTAAATAGAGTACGAGAGTAAGCTTGCGGGGAACATAAAAACTGACTGTAAAAGTTTCTATCGATATGTGAAGAGAAAAAGATTGGTGAAGATAAATATAGATCCCTTACAGTCACAAACAGGGAAATTTATTATGGGGAACAAAGAAATGGCTGACCAACTAAATGCATACTTTGGTTCTGTCTTCACAAAGGAGGACACAAATATCATACCAGAAATGTTGGGGAACACAGGGCTTAGTGAGAGAGAGGAACGGGAGGAAATCGTTATTAGTAGAGAAATGGTGTTGGGGAAATTGATGGGATTGAAGGCCGATAAATCCCCAGGGCCTGATGGTATGCATCCCAGAGTACTTAAGGAAGTGGCCCTAGAAATAGTGGATGCATTGGTGGTCATCTTCCAAGATTCTATAGACTCTGGAACAGTTCCTACAGATTGGAGGGTAGCTAATGTAACCCCACTATTTAAAAAGGGAGGTAGAGAGAAAGCAGGGAATTATAGACCAGTCAGCCTGATGTCAGTAGTGGGGAAAATTCCAGAGTCCATTATCAAAGATTTTATAGCAGAGCACTTAGAGAACAGTGGTAGAATCGGACAGAGTCAGCATGGATGTATGAAAGGGAAATCATGCTTGACAAATCTACTAGAATTCTTCGAGGATGTAACTCGTAAAGTTGATGAGGGGGAGCCAGTGGATATGGTTTATTTGAACTTTCAGAAGGCTTTTGACAAAGTCCCACATAAGAGATTAGCGTGTAAAATTAAAGCGCATAGGATTGGGGGTAGTGTATTGCGATGGATAGAAAATTGTTTGGTGGACAGGAAACAAAGAGTAGGGGTAAATGGGTCCTTTTCCGAATGGCAGGCAGTGACTAGTGGGGTACCGCAGGGATCGGTGCTAGGACCCCAGCTATTCACAATATATATTAATGATTCAGATGAGGGAACTAAATGTAATATCTCCAAATTTGCAGATGACACAAAACTGGGTGGAGGGTGAGTTGTGAGGAGGATGCAGAGAGGCTTCAGGGTGATTTGGACAAGTTGAGTGAGTGGGAAATGCATGGCAGATGCAGTATAATGTGGATAAATGTGAGGTTATCCACTTTGGTAGAAAAAACAGGAAGGTAGATTATTATCTGAACGGCTATAAACTGAGAGAGGGGAATAGACAGAGACCTGGGTGTTCTTGTGCAGCAGTCACTGAAGGTAAGCATGCAGGTGCAACAGGCAGTAAAAAAGACAAATGGTATGTTGGCCTTCATAGCGAGAGGATTCGAGTACAGGAGCAGGGATGTCTTGCTGCAATTATACAGGGCCTTGGTGAGGCCACCCCTGGAATATTGTGTGCAGTTTTGGTCTCCTTATCTGAGGAAGGATGTTCTTGCTATAGAGGGAGTGCAGTGAAGGTTTACCAGACTGATTCCTGGGATGGCGGGACTGACGTATGAGGAGAGATTGAGTCGGTTAGGATTATATTCACTGGAGTTCAGAAGAGTAGGGGGGGATCTCATAGAAACCTATAAAATTCTAACAGGACTTGACAGGGTAGATGCAGGAAGGATGTTCCCGATGGTGAGGGAGTCCAGAACCAGGGGTCACACAATCACAGAATCACAGAATAATACAGTGCAGAAGAGGCCCTTTGGCCCATCAAGTCTGCACCGATGCATTAAAAAAGACACCTGACCTGTCTACCTAAACCCATTTGCCAGCACTTGGCCCATAGCCTTGAATGTTATGATGTGCCAAGTGCTCATCCAGGTACTTTTTAAAGGATGTGAGGCAACCTGCCTCTACCACCCTCCCAGGCAGGGCATTCCAGACCGTCACCACCCTCTGGGTAAAAAAGTTCTTCCTCAAATCTCCCTTAATCCTCCCATCCCTCACCTTAAACTTGTGACCCCTCGTAACTGACCCTTCAACTAAGGGGAACAGCTGCTCCCTATCCACCCTGTCCATGCCCCTCATAATCTTGTACACCTCAATCTGGTCCCCCCTCAGTCTTCTCTGCTCCAGTGAAAACAACCCAAGCCTATCCAACCTCTCTTCATAGCTTAAATGTTCCATCCCAGGCAACATCCTGGTGAATCGCCTCTGCACCCCCTCCAATGCAATCACATCCTTCCTATAATGTGGTGACCAGAATTGCACACAGTACTCCAGCTGTGGCCTTACCAAAGTTCTGTACAACTCCAACATGACCTCCCTGCTTTTGTAATCTATGCCTCGATTGATAAAGGCAAGTGTCCCATATGCCTTTTTCACCACCCTATTAACCTGCCCTTCTGCCTTCAGAGATCTATGGACAAACACGCCAAGGTCCCTTTGTTCCTCAGAACTTCCCAGTGTCAGGCCATTCTTTGAATACTTCCGTGTCACATTACTCCTTCCAAAGTGTATCACCTCACACTTTTCAGGGTTAAATTCCATCTGCCACTTCTCTGCCCATTTGACCATCCCGTCTATATCTTCCTGTAACCCAAGACACTCAACCTCACTGTTAATCACTCGGCCAATCTTTGTGTCATCCGCGAACTTACTGATCCTACCCCCCACATAGTCATCTATGTCGTTTATATAAATGACAAACAATAGGGGACCCAGCACAGATCCCTGTGGTACGCCACTGGACACTGGCTTCCAGTCACTAAAACAGCCGTCTGTCATCACTCTCTGTCTCCTGCAGCTGAGCCAATTTTGAATCCACCTTATCAAGTTACCCTGTATCCCATGTGCATTTGCTTTCTTGATAAGTCTCCCATGTGGGACCTTGTCAAAGGCTTTGCTGAAATCCATGTAAACTACATCAACTGCACTACCTTCATCTACACACCTGGTCACATGCTCAAAAAATTCAATCAAATTTGTTAGGCATGACCTCCCTCTGACAAAGCCATCCTAATCAAATTTTGCCTCTCCAAGTGGAGATAGATTCTCTCCTTCAGAATTTTCTCCAATAGTTTCCCTACCACTGACGTGAGACTCACCGGTCTGTAATTCCCTGGCTTATCTCTACAACCTTTCTTAAATAGTGGGACCACATTAGCTGTTCTCCAGTCCTCTGGCACCTCCCCCGTGGCCAGAGAGGAATTAAAAATTTGGGTCAGAGCCCCTGCAATCTCCACCCTCGCCTCCCACAGAATCCTGGGACACAAATCGTCCAGACCTGGAGATTTGTCCACTTTTAAGCCTTCCAAAACCTCCAATACCTTGTCACTCCCTATGACTATTTGCTCAAGAACCTCACAGTCTCTCTCTCTGAGTTCTATATCTACATCCTCTTTCTCTTGGGTGAAGACAGATGTGAAGTATTCGTTTAAAACCCTACCAATGTCCTCTTGCTCCACCCACAAATTTCCCCCTTGGTCCCTAATGGGTCCTACTCTTTCCCTGGTTATCCTCTTCCCATTGATATACTTATAGAATATCTTGGGAATTCCCCTACTTTTACCAGCCAGAGCTTTCTCATATCCCCTCTTTGCTCTCCTAATTGCTTTCTTAAGCTCCATCCTACACTTTCTGTACTCCACTAATGCTTCCATTGATTTGCTCTCCTTGTATTTGCTAAAAGCCTCTCTTTTCCTTCTCATCATACCCTGAATGTTTCTGGTCATCCATGGTTCTCTGGGCTTGTTGCTCCTACCTATTATCCTAGAGGGAACATGTTGGGCCTGTACCCTCCCCATTTCCTTTTTGAATGCCCCCCACTGCTCTTCTGTAGATTTCCCGACAAGTAACTCTTTCCAGTCTACCTTGGCCAGATCCTGCCTTATTTTACTAAAGTCCGCTCTCCCCCAATCCAAAACCTTTTTCGCAACTTGTCTATTTCTTTCTCCATAACAAGCTTAAATTGTACCATGTTGTGGTCGCTATCACCAAAATTATCCCCCACCAACACATCAACCACCTGTCCGGCTTCATTCCCCAGAATTAGGTCCAGCACTGCACCCTCCCTTGTTGGATCCTCTACATATTGAGCTAAAAAGTTCTCCTGTATACATTTTAAGAACTCCACTCCATCTAAGCCCTTAACACGACGACTATCCCAATTAATGTTGGGAAAGTTGAAATCACCTAATATAATTACCCTATTATTTTTACACACCTCTGCAAATTGCGCAAATATTTGCTCCTCAATTTCCCGCTGACTATCTGGGGGTCTATAATAAACACCTAGCAATGTGGCTGTCCCTTTTTTATTCCTAAACTCCACCCATAAAGCTTCATTTGATGCCCCCTCCAAGATATCATCTCTCCTTACTGCAGTAACTGACTCCTTAACTAATATTGCAATGCCCCCTCCTCTTTTACCCCCTCCTCTGTCTCGCCTGAAGATTCTATATCCCGGGATATTGAGCTGCCAATCCTGCCCCTCCCTCAACCATGTCTCCGTGATGGCTACTATATCACAGTTCCACGTGTCAATCATTGCCCTTAACTCATCCGTTTTACCTGTAATACTCCTGGCATTAAAGTAGAGGCCTTCCATCCTGGTCTTACTCCCTTGAAACTTACTTCCGCTGTATTCCCTCTGACTGGTTTGCTTTCCTGTGTTTAGCTGTGTCCCTATTCTGCTAGGAGTCTGTGTCCCCTCCCCCTGCCAAATTAGTTTAAACTCTTCCCAACAGCACTAGCAAACCCGCCAGCAAGGATGTTAGTCCCCCTCTGGTTCAGATGTAGACCGTCCCGCTTGTACAGATCCCACCTTCCCCAGAAACGGTCCCAGTGGTCCAGGAATCTAAAACCCTCCCTCCTGCACCAACTCTTAAGCCACGCATTCATCTGTGCTATTCTCCTATTTCTATACTCGCTAGCACGTGGCACTGGGAGTAATCCAGAGATCACAACCCGAGAGGTCCTGCATTTTAGTCCACTTCCTAACTCCCTGAATTCTTGATGCAAGACCTCATCCCTCTTTCTACCTATGTCATTGGTACCAACATGTACCATGACCTACGCCTCATCACCCTCCCCTTCAGGATGCCCTGCAGCCATTCAGTGATAGTCATAGTCTAAGGATACGGGGTAAACCTTTCAGGACTGAGATGAGGAGGTGTCTCACCCAGAGAGTGGTGAGCCTGTGGAATTCGCTACCACAGAAAGCAGTTGAGGTCAAAACATTGCATGTTTTCAAGAAGGAGCTAGATATAGCTCTTGGGTCTAAAGGGATCAAAGGGTATGGGGCGAAAGCAGGAACAGGTTACTGAGTTGGATGATCAGCCATGATCATAATGAATGGTGGAGCAGACTCGAAGGGCCGAATGGCCTACTCCTGCTCCTATTTTCTATGTTTTCCACTAGCTCAGGGGAATATTAAATATTCAGCAGCAATTCTCATAAACCCTGAATTCTGTGTCAAATTCCCACACCATCATAATCCAAAGTTCGCTCAGTTCCTGCTCCCAACACTGCCAGCCGATGTATTATTACAGCGTTTCATTGATTCCCCCTTTACCTCTTCAAATTTGCTGAGCTGAACCTGGAAGTCCTCTTCCATTTTAGACGTATCCACGGATTTTCTCTTTTCCATCGGAATCTTGTACATGTAACCCATCACCTGGTGACAGAACAGGTGGAGACATTAACAAGCAGCACTGGAGCACTCAATGATGAAGGTAACACTCAGCATCATAGTTCAGTATAACATCCACAGACACTCACTCACCAGCATTGTTTAAAACCAAGGGTTCAATGAATGTGCCGAGCAGGCTGTGTACTGACTCTACTGGCAGATTTGAACAGCCGCTCACTCACACCTCTGAGACAGAAAGTTTTACATTTGTGTGCTACTCCAGAAATTTGAGCACAAAACCTGGGCGTACTCTCCAGTGCAGTACTGAAGGAGTGCTGCACTGTCGGAAGTTCCATCTTTCAAAAGAGATGTTAAACCAAGGTCCCATCTGCCTCCCAGATAGAAGATCCCATGACACTATTTTGAAGAGCAGGGGCATTCTCCCCAGTGCCCCTGACCAATATTTATCCCTCAATCAACATCACTAAAACAGAGTCAGTTCATGATTGTTTGTGGGATCTTGCTGTTCACAAACTGGCTGCTGTGTTTGCCAACACAACACCTGTGATTAAAACTACTTCACTGGCTGTGAAGAACTTTGGCACATCCTGAGGACATGGAAGTTTTTGGATAAATGCAAGAATTCCCTGCCTTCCCGTCACGGTCAGGGAGATGACAGACACTTTAAAAGGTATTGCTGATGAATAGTAACAGGCCATTGAGTGGAGAAATTGACTGGGAAAGGTGAGAATTACAGGATCTGTCTCAGGACATTATGGTCTGCCAATTCAGCAATAAACAGCTGAGGGTCCAGTTCAGGAAGGAGTTGAGCTGGATAAAGATTATACTGTGACCTTTGCCAGTTATGGCAATGAAACCGGTGGTAGAAGCATGTAACTCTCTCCAAAAGCAGTCAGTTAGCTCAATTAATAACTTTAAATTGGAGAATGATAGCTATTTACTAGCCAAGGATATTGAGGCATATGGGCCCAGGTAGGTGGGTGGGTGGAGTTAGGATACAGATCACCCGTTATCTCATTGAATGGCTGAATGCGCTGGAGGCATTGCATGATCTCCTCCTTTTCTACTCGAACTATCTCAGTGTGTCTGCGAGAGGGAAGAGTTAGAAGACATTGTTCCTGCTCAGGACAGGACCTGGTAACACTGCATGGTCTCCACACTTCACCAACATTCATGTCCAGACTAGCATGTCCTCACCCAGCACAGATCTAATATCAGTGAGAAACGTGTAGGAGTGGAGCTGACCACATGCTGGAGATTTTAACCCTCTCCCTCAATTCCTGCCAGCTTCACCTATACACGTTACATTTCACCTCTCTCTTTTTGAGCTGTTTCTTTCCCCATTGTCTTTTCAATGCCTTATTGAAATGCTCTCTGTAAAGCATTATTTAAACAAAATCCATCTCCAGTTGTTCACCCATTACCTGCTCTTAATGTCAATACCCAGCATTCCGATTGGACATCTTTGGCTGGTGTTCTCTCCTCCCTCCTGTGTTCTGATCAGCCTGAAAGAGGAATCACCCACCTTCCTATCTCAATTCTAACAAAAGGTATTGTAAGGAGGCACAGGTGGGAAAGGGTTAAAAGTGAAGATATGGACTCCAGCAAACAGCGTGCTAGAAAGGGGTTTAGACCAGTTTTGAAGGGGAATGATTGCAGCACCAGAAGTCAAGCAGCAGATGGAGTATAATGTGGGAAAGTGTGAACTTGTCCACTTTGGCCGTAAAAATGGAAAAGCAACATATTATTTAAATGGAGAGAGATTGCAGAACTCTGAGATACAGAGAGATCTGGGTGTCTTCGTACACGAAACACAAAAAGTTAGTATGCAGGTACAGCAAGTGATTAAGAAGGCAAATGCAATATTCTCGTTTAGTTCAAGGGGAATGAACATAAAAGCAGAGATGTTTTGTTACAGTTGTACAAGGCATTGGTGAGACCACATCTAGAGTATTGTGTACAGTTTTGGGCCCCTTACTTAAGAAAGGATATAATTGCATTGGAAGCAGTTCAGAGAAGGTTCACTCGACTGATTCCTGGGATGAGAGGGTTATCTTATGAGGAAAGGTTGGACAGGTTGGGTCTGTATTCATTGGAGTTTCGAAGGATGAGAGGTGATCTTATTGAAACATATAAGATCCTGAGGGGACTTGACAGGGTGGATGTTGAAAAGCTATTTCCCTTTGTGGGAGAGAATAAAACTAGGGGTCACTGTTTAAAAATAACGGGTCTCCCATTTAAGACAGAGATGAGGAGGAATTTTTCTCTCAGAGGGTTGTGAGTCTGTGAAACTCTCTTCCCCAGAGAGTGGTGGAGGCAGGGTCATTGAATGATTTTAAGGCAGAGGTAGACAGATTCTTGACAAACAATGCAGTCAGAGAGTATCAGGGGGAGACAGGAAAGTGAAGTTGAGTACACAAACAGATCAGCCATGATCTTATAGAATGGTGGAGCAGGCTCGAGGGGCCGAATGGCTTATTCCTGCTTCAAGTTCATATGTTCTTAAGACAGAGGAGCTGCTGGATGGAGAAAGACCAAGATCCATCGAGTTTGCCTTCTACCATCCTGGCAGTTCCAGGAAACAATGTTAATAGAGTTTCTGACTCATCACAGCAATCAATCAATGTCTATCAGTTAGTTTCCAATGTACTGGTTATGGGGACAGAGTAAGGGACTATTGAATAGCTTGTTCAAAGAGCTGGCACAGGCACGATGGGTTGAATGGCCCACTTCTGATCTGCATGATTCTATGATCTAACCAAAGGCCACTGGCCCCTTCACTCTCCCTCTGATTCCACTCATGGTTAAAAGGAAAGGCACATTACATACAGTCCAATAAATACATCCACTCCCATTAGTACCTTACTGAAATGTTCTAACAACATCTTCTGCTTGGCCTTCTCGTAGGGATCTGTGGGCAGGAGCCGTCTCGCAGAGTGCATGTCATCCAGAAACTCGCACGTGATTGGAGAATCGTAGACCAGTTGATTCTGGCAGGTCTCCAATACTGGCACCAAACCAAGAGGATTCTTCTCAAAGAACCAGTCAGGCTTTTTCAACAGATTGATGTTGACTGTTTCATACCTTAAAGAGAACAGAGTTGGAATTGAAATCTCAGTACCATCAAAAGATGACACTGCCATCACCATCCCCAGGTATGACCTGTCCCACCGGCAGGACAGACCCACCAGAGGTGGTGGCACAGTGGTATACAGTAGGGAGGGAGTTGCCCTGGGAGTCCTCAACATCGACTCCGGACCCCATGAAGTGTCATGGCAGCAGATCAAACATGGGCAAGGTAACCTCCTACTGATTACCACCTACCGCCCTCCCTCAGCTGATGAGTCAGTACTCCTCCATGTTGAACACCACTTGGAGAAAGCACTGAGGGCGGCAAGGGCACAAAATGTACTCTGGGTGGGGGACTTCAATGTCCATCACCAAGAGTGGCTCAGTAGCACCACGATTGACCGAGCTGGCCGAGTCCTAAAGGACATAGCTGCGAGACTGGGTCTGGAGCAGGTGGTGAAGGAACCAACACGAGGGAAAAACATACTTGACCTCATCCTCACCAATCTGCCGGCCGCAGATGCTTCTGTCCATGACTGTATTGGTAGGAGTGACCACCACACAGTCCTTGTGGAGACGAAGTCCCACCTTCAAATTGAGGATACCGTCCATCGTGTTGTGTGGCACCATCACCGTGCTAAATGGGATAGATTTCGAACAGATCTAGCAATGCAAAACTGGGCATCCATGAGGCGTTGTGGACCATCAACAGCAGCAGAATTGTACTCGACCACAATCTGTAACCTCCTGGCCCAGCATATCCCCCACTCTACCATGACCATCAAGCCAGGAGACCAACCCTGATTCAATGAAGAGTGCAGGAGGGCATGCCTCGAGCAAAGAACAAAGAACAGTACAGCACAAGAACAGGTCATTCAGCCCGCCAAGCCTGCACCGATCCTGATGCCTGCCTAAACTAACACCTTCTGCACTTCCGGGGCCCATATCCCTCTATTCCCTTCCTATTCATATATTTGTCAAGAAGTCTCCTAAACATCGCTATCGTATCTGCTTCCACCACCTCCCCTGGCAGCAAGTTCCAGGCACTCACCACCCACTGTGTAAAAAACCTGCCTCGCACATCCCCTCTAAACTTTGCCCCTCGCACCTTAAACCTATGTCCCCTAGTAACTGACTCTTCCACCCTGGGAAAAAGCTTCTGACTATCCACTCTGTCCATGCCGCTTATAACTTTGTAAACCTCTATCATGTCGCCCCTCCACCTCCATCGTTCCAGTGAAAACAATTCGAGTTTTTCCAACCTCAGCTAATGCCCTCCAGACCAGGCAACATCCTGGTAAACCTCTTCTGTACCCTCTCCAAAGCCTCCACGTCCTTCGAGTAGTGTGGCGACCAGAATTGCACGCAATATTCTAAGTGTGGCCTAACTAAGGTTCTGTACAGCTGCAACATGACTTGCCTATTTTTATACTCTATGCCCCGACCGATGAAGGCAAGCATGCTGTATGCCTTCTTGACTACATTATCCACCTGCGTTGCCACTTTCAGTGTCCTGTGGACCTGTACGCCCAGATCTCTCTGCCTGTCAATACTCCTAAAGGTTCTGCCATTTACTGTATACTTCCCACCTGCATTAGACCTTCCAAAATGCATTACCTCACATTTGTCCGGATTAAACTCCATCTGCCATTTCTCCGCCCAAGTCTCCAACCGATCTATATCCTGCTGTATCCTCTGATTTTCCTCATTACTGTCCGCAACGCCACCAACCTTTGTGCCGTCCGCAAACTTACTAATCAAACCAGCTACATTTTCCTCCAAATCATTTATATATACTACAAACAGCAAAGGTCCCAGCACTGATCCCTGCGGAACACCACTAGTCACATCCCTCCATTCAGAAAAACACCCATCCACTGATACCCTCTGTCTTCTATGACCGAGCCAGTTCTGTATCCATCTTGCCAGCTCACCTCTGATCCCGTGTGGCATCACCTTTTTTACCAGTCTGCCATGCGGGACCTTGTAAAATGCTTTACTAAAGTCCAGATAGATAACATCCACTGCCCTTCCTTCATCAATCATCTTCATCACTTCCTCAAAAAACTCAATCAAATTAGTAAGACACGACCTCCCTTCACAAAACCATGCTGTCTCTCGCTAATAAGTTTGTTTGTTTCCAAATGGGAGTAAATCCTGTCCCGAAGAATCCTCTCTAATAGTTTCCCTACCACTGACGTAAAGCTCACCGGCCTATAATTTCCTGGATTATCCTTGCCACCCTTCTTAAACAAAGGAACAACATTGGCTATTCTCCTCTGGGACCTCACCTGTAGCCAATGAGGATGCAAAGATTTCTGTCAAGGCCCCAGCAATTTCTGCCCTTGCCTCCCTCAGTATTCTAGGGTAGATCCCATCAGGCCCTGGGGACTTATCTACCTTAATGTTTTGCAAGACACCCAACACCTCCTCCTTTTTGATAATGAGATGAGTGAGACTATCTGCACTCCCTTCCCTAGGCTCATCATCCACCAAGTCCTTCTCTTTGGTGAATACTGATGCAAAGTACTCATTTAGCACCTCACCCATTTCCTCTGGCTCCACACATAGATTCCCTTCTCTGTCCTTGAGTGGGCCAACCCTTTCCCTGGTTACCCTCTTGCTCTTTATATATGTATAAAAAGCCTTGGGATTTTCCTTAATCCTGTTTGCCAATGACTTTTCATGACCCCTTTTAGCCCTCCTAATTCCTTGCTTAAGTTCCTTCCTACTGTCTTTATATTCCTCAAGTGCTTCATCTGTTCCTAGCCTTCCAGCCCTAACAAGTTATTCCTTTTTCTTTTTGACTAGGCTCACAATATCCCGTGTTATCCAAGCTTCCTGAAACTTGCCAAACTTGTCTTTCTTCCTCACAGGAAGATGCTGGTCCTGGATTCTAATCAGCTGACGTTTGAAAGACTCCCACATGTCAGATGTTGATTTACCCTCAAACAGCCGCCCTCAATCTAAATTCTTCAGTTCCTGCCTAATATTGTTATAATTAGCCTTCCCCCAATTGAGCACCTTCACCCGAGGACTACTCTTATCCTTATCCACAAGTACCTTAAAACTTATGGAATTATGGTCACTGCTCCCGAAATGCTCCCCCACTGAAACTTGGACCACCTGGCCGGGCTCATTCCCCAATACTAGGTCCAGAATGGCCACATCCCTAGTTGGACTATCTACATACTGTTTCAAGAAGCCCTCCTGGATGCTCCTCACAAATTCTGCCCCATCCAAGACCCTAGCACTAAGTGAGTCCCAGTCAATATTGGGGAAGTTAAAATCACCCACCACCACAACACTGTTACCTTTACATCTTTCCAAAATCTGTCTACATATCTGCTCCTCTATCTCCCGCTGGCTGTTGGGAGGCCTGTAGTAAACCCCCAACATCGTGACTGCACCCTTCCTATTCCTGAGCTCCACCCATATTGCCTCGCTGCATGACCCCTCTGAGGTGTCCTCCCGCAGTACAGCTGTGATATTCTCCTTAACCAGTAATGCAACTCCCCCATCCCTTTTACATCCTCCTCTATCCTGCCTGAAGCTTCTAAATCCTGGAACATTTAGCTGCCAATCCTGTCCTTCCCTCAACCAAGTCTCTGGAATAGCAACATCATATTTCCAAGTACTAATCCAAGCTCTAAGTTCATCTGCCTTACCTGTTATGCTTCTCGCATTGAAACAAATGCATTTCAGACCACCAGTCCCGCTGTGCTCAGCAACATCTCCCTGCCTGCTCTTCCTCTTAATCCTACTGGTCTTATTTACTATGTCCTCCTCATTTATTTCACTAGCTGTCCTACTGCTCTGGTTCCCACCCCCCTGCCACACTAGTTTAAACCCTCCCGAGTGACGCTAGCAAACCTTGCAGCCAGGATATTAGTGCCCTTCCAGTTTAGATGCAACCCGTCCTTCTTGTACAGGTCCCATCTGTCCCTGAAGAGAGCCCAATGGTCCAGATAGCCCAATGGTGGCACAGTGGCGCAGTGGTTAGCACCGCAGCCTCACAGCTCCAGCAACCTGGGTTCAATTCTGGGTACTGCCTGTGTGGAGTTTGCAAGTTCTCCCTGTGTCTGCGTGGGTTTCCTCCGGTTGCTCCAGTTTCCTCCCACAGCTTGCAGGTTGATAGGTAAATTGGCCATTAGCAATTGCCCCTGGTATAGGTAGGTGGTAGGGAAATATAGGGACAGGTGAGGATGTGGTAGGAATATGGGATTAGTGTCGGATTAGTATAAATGGGTGGTTGATGGTCGGCACAGACTCGGTGGGCCGAAGGGCCTGTTTCAGTGCTGTATTTCTAAACTAAACTGAACTAAAACGAAACATATCTGAAACCCTCCCTTCTACACCAGCTGCTCAGCCACGTGTTTAGCTGCACTATCTTCCTATTTCTAGCCTCACTGACACGTGGCACAGGGAGTAATCCAGAGATTACAACCCTAGAGGTCCTGTTTTTTAACTTACTACCTAACTCCCTAAACTCCCCCTGCAGGACCTTGTCACTCTTCCTGCCCATGTCATTGGTACCGATGTGTACCACAACCTCTGGCTGTTCACCCTCCCCCTTCAGAATGCCCCCTGTCCGTTCAGAGACATCCTTGACCCTGGCACCAGGGAGGCAACATACCATCCTGGAGTCTCTTTCATGTCCACAGAAGCGCCTATCTGTGCCCCTGACTATAGAGTCCCCTATAACTATTGCTCTTCTGCACTTTGTCCCTCCCTGCTGAACAACAGTGCCAGCCGTGGTGCCACTGCTCTGGCTGCTGCTGTTTTCCCTTGATAGGCCATCCCCCCCAACAGTGTCCAAAATGGTATACCTGTTAGAGAGGGGGATAGCCACAGGGGATTCCTGCACTGACTACCTGCCCCTTCTAGCGGTCACCCATCTATCTGCCTGCACCTTGGGTGTAACCACATCTCTAAAACTCCTGCACCAGGCATACCTCAAAATGAGGTGTCAACCTGGTGAAGCTACAACACAGGACTATCTGCATGCCAAACTGTATAAGCAGCATGCGATAGACAGAGCTAAGCGATCCCATAACCAACGGATTAGGTCTAAGCTCTGCAGTCCTGCCACATCCAGCTGTGAATGGTGGTGGACAATTAAACAACTAACTGGAGGAGGTGGCTCCACAAATATCCCCATCCTCAATGATGGGGGAGCCCAGCACATCAGTGTGAAAGATAAGGCAGACGCATTTGCAACAATCTTCAGCCAGAAATGCCGAATTGATGATCCATCTCGGCCTCCTCCTGAAGTCCCCGGCATCACAGATGCCAGTCTTCAGCCAATTCAATTCACTCCCCATGATATGAAGAAATGACTGAAGGCACTGGATACTGCAAAAGCTATGGGCCCTGACAATATTCCGGTGATAGTACGAGGACCTGTGCTCCAGAACTTGCTGCACCCCTAGCCAAGCTGTTCCAGTACAGCTACAACACTGGCATCTACACTGCAATGTGGAAAATTGCCCAGGTATGTCCTGTACACAAAAAGCAGGACAAGTCCAACCGGCCAATTACCGGCCCATCAGCCCACTCTCAATCATCAGTAAAGTGATGGAAGGTGTCATCAACAGTGCCATCAAGCGGCACTTGCTTAGCAATAACTTGCTCAGTGACGCTCAGTTTGGGTTCTGCCAGGGCCACTCAGCTCCTGACCTCATTACAGCCTTGGTTCAAACATGGACAAAAGAGCTGAACTCAAGAGGTGAGGTGAGAGTGACTGCCCTTGACATCAAGGCAGCATTTGACCGAGTATGGCATCAAGGAGCCCTAGCAAAACTGAGGTCAATGGGAATCAGGGGGAAAACCCTCCGCTGGTTGCAGTCATATCTAGCACAAATGAAGATGGTTGTGGTTGTTGGAGGTCAATCATCTGAGCTCCAGGACATCACTGCAGGAGTTCCTCAGGATAGTGTCCTAGGCCCAACCATCTTCAGCTGCTTCATCAATGACCTTCCTTCAATCATAAGGTCAGAAGTGGGGATGTTCGTGGATGATTACACAATGTTCAGCACCATTCGTGACTCCTCAGATACTGAAGCAGTCAGTGTAGAAATGCAGCAAGACCTGGTCAATATCCAGACTTGGGCTGATAATTGGCAAGTAACATTCGCGCCACACAAGTGCCAGGCAATGACCATCTCCAACAAGAGAGAATCTAACCATCTCCCCTTGACATTCAACAGCATTACCATCGCTGAATCCCCCACTATCAACATCCTAGGGGTTACCATTGACCAGAAACTGAACTGGAGTAGCCATATAAATACCGTGGCTACAAAAGCAGGTCAGAGGCTAAGAATCCTGCGGCGAGCAACTCACCTCCTGACTCCCCAAAGCCTGTCCACCATCTACAAGGCACAAATAAAGTGTGTAATGAAATACTCTCCACTTACCTGGATGGGTGCGGCTCCAACAACACTCAAGAAGCTCAGCACCATCCAGGGCAAAGCAGCCCATTTGATTGGCACCCCATTCACCACCTTAAATGTTCACTCGCCCCACCACCGACGCACAGTGGCAGCAGTGTGTACCATCTACAAGATGCACTGCAGCAATGCACCAAGGCTCCTTAGACAGCACCTTCCAAACCCGCGACCTCTATCACCTCGAAGGCCAAGGGCAGCAGATGCATGGGAACACCACCACCTGCAAGTTCCCCTCCAAGTCACACACCATCCTGACTTGGAACTATATCGCCGTTCCTTCACTGTCACTGGGTCAAAATCCTGGAACTCCCTTCCTAACAGCACTGTGGGTGTACCTACCCCAAATGGACTGCAGCAGTTCAAGAAGGCAGCTCACCACCACCTTCTCAAGGGCAATTAGAGATGGGCAATAAATGCTGGTCTCACCAGCGATGCCTACATCCCATGAACGAATAACAAAAGTTCCACATCATGTCACATTCAGTTGGTCTGCTCCAGAGGGCAGGAACGCTGACATTTCTAGTTGCTCTGAGAAGTAGTTGGTGACTTTGCTTTTTGAATTGTTGCAGTCCATTGACGCAGTGACACTAAAGGATCGGGAATGAGGAAGGTGATGGTGATCCCACAACTTTGCTGCTGTTCTGCTGAATGGCAGACGTTGCAGAGGAGGGAAGTGCTGTCAAAATTACCATGGTGGGTTGCATGGCGTTTTCTGTAGATAGTACACACTGCAGCCACAGTGCAGCAGTGAGGGAGGCGGTAAATACCGAGGCTGCAGCATCAATCAAGGGATCAACCCTGCCTGGATGGGGTGAGTTTCTTGAGTGTTGCTGTAGCTGCTCCCTCTCAAGCAAGTCGTGAATATTCCAACATACTCCTGATTTCAATCTTGTAGATGGTGAAAATGAATTTGAGGAGTTGAGCGAGCAGTTCATCACAGCCTCTGCATGCTCTTGTACCTATGATGATGATATGACTGGTGATGGTACTGGGATAGTTCTGGACACATATAGCTGGCCAAGAATGGCCTCCCACATCGATTAGGGTGTTGGTTTGCTGTGTTACCTGGAACTTAATAGAAAGAATCGCAGCCCCAGTGACTGGTCCACACAATTGGGTCCCATTAATGGGCTTATATTTTCTGAAGTTTAGAAGAATGAGAGGTGATCTCTCTGAAACATACAGGATTCTAAGGGGGTTTGACAGGGTAGACAATGAGAGGTTGTTTCCCCTGCTCGAGGAATCTAGAACACAGGGGCACAGCCTCAGGATAAGGGGCTGATCATTGCGGACTGAGATGAGGAGAAATTTCTTCATTCAGAGGGTTGTGAATCTTTGGAATTCTCTAGCCCAGAAGGTTGTGGATGCTCCATTGTTGAGTATATTTAAGAACATACGAACAACTAGGAGTTGGAGTAGGCAGTTCAGTCCCTCGAGTCTGCTCCACCATTCAATACCATCATGACTGATCTCATCTTGGCCTCAACTCCACTTTCCTGCCCATTCTCCATAACCCTTCAACCCATTACTAATTAAAAATCTGTCTATCTCCTCCTTAAATTTACTCAATGTCCCGGCATCCACCACATTCTGGGGTAGTGAATTCCACAGACTCACGACCCTTTGAGAGAAGTAATTTCTCCTCATCTCTGTTTTAAATCTGCTACCCCTTATCCTAAAACTATGACCCGTCGTTCTAGATTGCCCCACAAGAGGAAACATCCTCTCTACGTCTACTTTGTCAATCCCCTTAATCATCTTATATACCTCAATTAGATCTCCACTCATTCTTCTAAACTCGAGAGAGTAAAGGCCTAAACTGCTCAATCTCTCTTCATAAGACAAACCCCTCATCTCTGAAATCAATCCAGTGAACCTCCTCTGAACTGCCTCCAATGCAACTACATCCCCCTCAAGTAAGGGGACCAAAACAGTACGCAATACTCCAGGTGTGGTCTCGCTAATGCCTTGTACAGTTGCAGCAACACTTCCCTACTTTTATACTCTATTCCTTTAGCAATAAATGCCAAAATTCCATTTGCCTTCCTTATTACCTGCTGCTCCTGCATACTAGTTTTCTGCGATTCATGCACGAGGACACCCAGATCCCTCTGCGCCGAAGCACTCTGAAGTTTCTCTCCATTTAGATAATAATTTGCCTTTCTATTCTTCCGACCAAAATGGATAATCTCACACTTATCCACGTTAAACTCCATCTGCCAGATTTTGGCCCATTCACCTAACCTATCCATATCCATTTGTAAATTTCTTATTTCTTTATTGCAACTTACTGTCCCACCTATTTTAGTGTCATCTGCAAATTTGGCTATAGTACCTTCTATCCCTGCATCCAAGTCATTTATATAGATTGTAAATAGTTGGGTCCTGAGGACCGAACCCTGTGGCATCCCACTAGTTACATCTTGCCAACCAGAAAAGGACCCATTTATCCCGACACTCTGTTTTCTGTTGGTTAGCCAATCCTCTATCCAAGCTAATAAATTGCCCCTAACCCCATGTGATCTTACCTTGTGTATTAACCTTTTGTGTGGCACCTTATCAAATGCCTTCTGGAAGTCCAGATAAACTACATCTACAGGATCCCCATTATCCACTTTACTTGTTACATCTTCAAAGAACTCTAACAAATTAGTCAAACACGATTTACCCTCATAAAACCATGCTGACTCTGATGGATTGTGTTTTGACTTTCTAAATGTCCTGTTATTACTTCCTTAATAATGGATTCTAACAATTTCCCAACAACAGATGTTAAACTAACTGGTCTGTAGTTTCTTACTTTCTGCCTCACTTCCTTTTTGAATAAGGGTGTTATGTTAGCATTTTTCCAATCCACTGGAATCTTTCCCACATCCAGGGAATTTTGGAATATTATAACCAATGGATCCACTATCTCTGCTGCCACTTCCTTTAAGACCTTAGGATGTAGGCCATCAGGCCCTGGGGACTTGTCTGCCTTCAATCCCAATAGTTTGCTCAGTACTTTTTCCCTTGTGATGATGGTTTTTCTAAGTTCCTCCCTTTCTATAACCTCTGCATTTCCTGTTAGTATTGGGATGGTACTAGTGTCCTCCACCGTGAAATCTGAGGCAAAATATTGATTTAGTGTCTCCGCCATTTCTGTGTTCCCTTTTATTAACTCCCCAATCTCATCCTCAAAGGGACCAACGTTCACTTTAGTTACTCTCTTCCCTTTTATATACTTCTAGAAGCTTTTGCTTCTGTTTTTATATTTTGTGCTAGTTTTCTTTCATAATTTACCTTTGCTCTTTTTATTACTTTTTTTAGCAACCCTTTGTTGATCTTTAAAGGTTTCCCAATCTTCCAGCCTGCCACTGGCCTTTGCAATATGTTTTTTAAAAATTCATTCAGAGATGTGGGCGTCGCTGGCCAGGCCAGCATTGATTGCCCATCCCTAATTACCCTTGAGAAGGTGGTGGTGAGCTGCCTTCTTGAACCGCTACAGTCCATTTGGGGTCGGTACACCCACAGTGCTGTTAGGAAGGGAGTTCCAGGATTTTGACCCAGTGACAGTGAAGGAACGGCGATATAGTTCCAAGTCAGGATGGTGTGTGACTTGGAGGGGAACTTGCAGGTGGTGATGTTCCCATGTATTTGCTGCCCTTGTCCTTCTAGTTGGTAGAGGTCACGGGTTTGGAAGGTGCTGTCTAAGGAGCCTTGGTGCATTGCTGCAGTGCATCTTGTAGATGGTACACACTGCTGCCACTGTGCGTCGGTGGTGGACGGAATGAATGTTTGTAGATGGGGTGCCAATCAAGCAGGCTGCTTTGTCCTGGATGGTGTCGAGCTTCTTGAGTGTTGTTGGAGCTGCACCCATCCAGGCACGTAGAGAGTATTCCATCACACTCCTGACTTGTGCCTTGTAGATGGTGGACAGGCTTTGGGGAGTCAGGAGGTGAGTTATTCACTGCAGGATTCCAAGCCTCTGACCTGCTCTTGTAGCCACGGTATTTATATGGCTACTCCAGTTCAGTTTCTGGTCAATGGTAGCCCCTAGGATGTTGATAGTGGGGGATTCAGTGATGGTAATGCCATTGAATGGCAAGGGGAGATGGTTAGATTCTCTCTTGTTGGAGATGGTCATTGCCTGGCACTTGTGTGGCACGAATGTTACTTGCCACTTATCAGCCAAGCCTGGATATTGTCCAGGTCTTGCTGCATTTCTACACGGACTGCTTCAGTATCTGAGGAGACACGAATAGTGCTGAACATTGTGCAATCATCAGTGAACATCCCCACTTCTGACCTTATGATTGAAGGAAGGTCATTGAAGAAGCAGCTGAAGATGGTTGGGCCTAGGACACTACCCTGAGGAACTCCTGCAGTGATGTCCTGGAGCTCAGATGATTGACCTCCAACAACCACAACCATCTTCCTTTGTGTTAGGTATGACTCCAACCAGCGGAGGGTTTTCCCCCTGATTCCCCTTTGACCTTAGTTTTGCTAGGGCTCCTTGATGCCATACTCGGTCAAATGCTGCCTTGATGTCAAGGGCGGTCTTGGTATGGTATGCCTTCGTTTTTGTCTTTATGTTATCCGTAACATCCTTGCTTAACCATGGATGCTTTTCCCCCTCTTACAATCTTTCTTCCTCTCTGGAATATATTTTTGTTGGGAGGAGTTGAAAATCCCCTTAAACATCTGCCTCTGTTCGTCAACTGTCCTACCTTGTAGTCTTCCTGCCCAGTCCACTAGGGCCAATTCTGTCCTCATGCCTATGTAATTACCTTTGTTTAACTCCAGAATGGTTGTGTGGAACTCCAGTTTCTCGCCCTCAAACTGAATTTGAAATTCTAGCATGCTATGATCACTTTTCCCGAGAAGGTCCATAACTATGAAATCATTAATCGATCCAACTTCATTACACAATACCAAATCTAGAATAGCCTGCTCCCTGGTTGGTTCCACAACATATTGCTCCAAAAAATGATCTCTAATACATTCAATGAACTCTCTCTCTCGAGGTTACCCTTGTGAATTTAATTAATCCAGTCTATATGCATATTAAAATCACCCATGATTATTGCCGTACCTTTCTTACAAGACTGAGATAGATAGATTTTTGATCTCTCAGGGAATGAAGCAATATGGGGAGAGGGCATGAAGGGAGGGTTGAGGCCAAGGATCAGTCATGATCATATTGAATGACGGAGCAGGTTTGATGAGCTGTCTGGTCTACTCCTGCTCCTATTTCTTATGTTCTTATATAGATTGGTGGGACAATCCAAGGGGGCATTAAGAGCTGCAGCCTTGGCTAGCTCAGGACTTGGATCACCAAGTCTGCCAAGACAGTGGCAAGTACCCCACATTAATGCAGACACCATCTTACTTGAGTCCCTTTGCTTCCAGGACAAGGCGGGTGCGATGAGCAAATGGACAGAATTTCATGCTGTATAGGCGAATCATTCCTGCAGCCACAGGGCCTGGGGCTGGGCTTCCTGCACAAGGAGAGGAAACAATCATTAGTCGGGAGACATTCCTGCAGCCACAGGGCCTGGGGCTGGGCTTCCTGCACAAGGAGAGGAAACAATCATTAGTCAGGAGAAAATGGACAAAGGATGTGATTGCACTGGAGAGGGTGCAGAGGAGATTCACCAGCATGTTGCCTGGGCTGGAGCATTTCAGCTATGAAGAGAGACTGGATAGGCTAGGGTGTTATCCTTGGAGCAGAGAAGGCTGAGGGGGGACCTGATTGAGGTATACAAAATTATGACGGGCATTGATAGGGTTGATAGGAAGAAACTTTTTTCCTTAGCGGAGGGGTCAATAACCAGGGGGCATAGATTTAGGGTAAGGGGCAGGAGGTTCAGGGGGAATTTGAGGAAAAAATTTTCACCCAGAGGGTGTTTGGAATCTGGAACACACTGCCTGAAGAGGTGGTAGAGGCAGGAACCCTCACAACATTTAAAAAATATTTCAATGAGCAGTTGAAACACCATAGCATACAAGGCTACGTGCCACGTGCTGGAATATGGGATGAGAATAGTTGGGTGCTCGATGGCCGGCAAAGACACGATGGGCCGAAGGGCCTGTTTCTGTGCTGTATAACTCGATGACTCTATAACAGTGAGATTTAGCTTTAAACTTCCAGGCATGGTGCAACAAATAGTTTGAAAATTGGCACAGTACTGGTCATAGAGTCATACAGAACGAAAACAGGTCCTTCAGCCTATCGTGCATTTGACAACATCTGTTGGATGGGTGTGGGATTACAGAACAGGGCAGAGACTGATAATAGAAACCAGAATCAACAGCAAGTGAGTTATGCTGTGATTTGCAATATTTGTTAAGGGCAATGGTGTTTAACTAACTTGATAATGTTCTTTGAGGAAGTAATGGATGATGAGGGTAGTGTGGTAGATGTGCATGTGGACTTTCCACAGGGTTTTGTTGAAATACAAAATTAGATGAGATTCAGAAAATAGACACCTGTGGTGAATGGATTTTTTTCAGGCTAGTTGGTGACCAGTGGGTCTTTTTGACCCAGACTTGGGTATACAGGCATAACTTCAGAGTCTGCAGGTTATACAAAACTTTGAAATGTAGCAAACAGTGAGCAGGACAGTGGCAGATTTCAGGAGGACATGGACAGACCTGTGAAATAAATACATGACAGATGAAATGTCATACAGAGAAGTGTGCAGTGATACATTTTGATAGGAAGAATGAGGAGAGGCAATATAGATTACAATTTTAAAGGGAGTACAGGAATAGAGAAACTAGGGAGTGTATGTACATAAATCTTTGAAAGTGGCAGCATAAGTAGATATGGCCATTAAAAAACACATGGGCATAAGGAATCCTGGGCTTTATAAACAGAGCACAAAAGCAAGGAAGTTATGCTAAACCTTTATAAAACACTGGAGTTTTGGTATAATTCTGGGCATCCCATTTTAGGAAGGATGGCAAGGCCTTAGAGAGGGCACAGAAGAGATTTACTAGAGTGGATGAGGAACTTCAGTTATAAGGAGTCGCTCATTTAAGACAGAGATGAGGAGAAATTCTTTCTCTCTGAGGATTGAGAGTCTTTGGAATTCTCCTCCTCAAAAGGCGGTAGAAGCAGAGTCTTTGAATATTTTTAAGGCAGAGGTAGATAGATTCTTGATAAGCAAGGGGGTGAAAGGTTATTGGGGGTAGGTGGGAATGTGGAGCCGAGGTTAAAATCAGATCAGCCATGATCTGGTTGAATGGCGAAGCAGGCTCGAGGGGCTGAGTGGCCTACTCCTACTCCTGCTCCTAATTCGTAGCTGGGGCTGTGCTCCTTACAGCAGAAAAATTTAAAGGGTGATTTAATAGAGGTGTTCAAAATCATGAAGAGTTTTTATAGAGTAAATAAGGAGAAACTGTTTCCAGTGGCAGGAGGGTTGGTAACCAGAGGACACAGATTTAAGGTGAGTGGAAAAATTACAACATAGTTGATAAAAATCCTTTCTACACAGCGACTTGTTGTGATATGGAAGGCACGGCCTGAAAGGCAGTGGAAGCAGATTCAATCGTAACTTTCAAAAGGGAATTGGGTTATAAACTTGAAATGGAAAGATTTGCAGAGTATGGGGAAAAATAGGAGAGGCTAATTGGATAGCTCTTCCAGAGAGCTGGCACAGGCCATGTGGGCTGAATGGCCTCGTTCTGTATTCTACACTTCTATAAAATATGTATAGTGTGGATTACTCAGAGCGAGATGAGAACGCTGGTGACCAAGTGCAAGACAGTGAGCTGGATTTTACCAGCCGTCTGGAGAGGGGCTGCGAGGTGGGAGAGCTGCTAAAATAGTGGTGGAAGGCATGGGCCAGAAGCCCAACGTCTTCGCACTGCCTCAGGATATTCCCGGAAGCGAGAAAGGCAGTGGCAAAGCCGCCTGCCAACCAGACCTTCAATTAAGTGGCCAATTAACTGCCACTAGATATATCAAGGTAGGCCCCCAATGGCAGGGGGGAGGTGGGCCTTCCTTTCTGGCTGCCCCACGGCCGACGAAGAGGCCCCGCCGGTGGCAATGGCTGCCCCGTGGCTTGGACACTGCCCACTGGAGGGTTCACCCCCTCCGATCACTGGGGCCTGCCTGCCTGCCTGCCTGCCTGGCCCCAGCAGATTCAAATAAAATTTACCCGCCCTTCAAGGATGCCTCAACATGGAGGCCTGCCGTCCGTCCGCACGGGCTCAGCACCCGCTTTCAGTCCCGTCAGCGGGACTTCATGGACTCACGTAAAATTCTAACCAAAATCACAAGCTGAAAGATACATCACACAAACACAGGAGTGAGGGCACACACAGACAAACAGAGGGACAGGGCAGAGAGAGATACCCACATCAGGACAGAAATAAAGATAGAGACAGCACATTAAGAGGATTTCCAGCACATGGAGACGGTCGTCTGCACAGAAAGCAATAAACAGAGGGACAGGAAGTGGATGATAGATAGGCAATGGTGAAATGAAGGCCACAAACATCCTGAAACAGACACATACACACACTCAAACAGACAAGGTCAAATAGACATGCAGAGGGACAGGGACAAAAGGAGAGAATGAGAAAGAGACAGACACACAGAGACAGAGACAGAAACTGGGACAGAGAGACACACAAGGTATTGACAGAGAGACAGAGAGTGCCTGGCAGAGTCTTTCTCTCGCACATACTCGGCCAGCTGTTGACCGCGTTACCTTTCGCCAGTGCTCTTCCAGACATAGCTCAGACTGTGATCAATTTGGACAACTTCAGAGTCAGGTGGCGGAGAGAAGTCGACTGCAGATTGAGTCACTCCAGAAGCAAGGTCTGTAAATGTAACCGGCAGTACCAGTCGGACGAGCCCAGCCCCATCAAAACGTCATAGTCATGATTAATCTCCAGTCTGACTCATTGTGCAAATATTGACACAGAAAAGCTGCTGCAAACATGGCCCAAATTAAAATAGGGGATACAGTAACTCATAGGAAGATAGTGCAGCTAAACAGGTTGCTGAACAGCTGGTGTAGAAGGGAGGGTTTCAGATATCTGGATCATTGGGATCTCTTCAGGGACAGATGGGACCTGTGCAAGAAGGACGGGTTGCATCTAAACTGGAAGGGCACTAATATCCTGGCTGCGAGGTTTGCTAGCGTCACTCGGGAGGGGTTAAACTAGTGTGGCAGGGGGGTGGGAACCAGAGCAGTAGGACAGCAAGTGAAATAAATGAGGGGGAACTAGTAAATAAGGCCAGTAGGACTAAGAGGAAGAGCAGGCAGGGAGATGTTGCAGAGAACAGCAGGACTGGTGGTCTGAAGTGCATTTGTTTCAATGCAAGAAGTATAACAGGTAAGGCAGATGAACTTAGAGCTTGGATTAGTACTTGGAACTATGATGTTGTTGCTATTACAGAGACTTGGTTGAAGGAAGGATAGGATTGGCAGCTAAATGTTCCAGGATTTAGAAGCTTCAGGCGGGATAGAGGGGGATGCAAAAGGGGTGGGGAGTTGCATTACTGGTTAAGGAGAATATCACAGCTGTACTGCGGGAGGACACCTCAGAGGGGTCATGCTGCGAGGCAATATGGGTGGAGCTCAGGAATACGAAGGGTGCAGTCACGATGTTGGGGGTTTACTACAGGCCTCCCAACAGCCAGCGGGAGGTAGAGGAGCAGATATATAGACAGATTTTGGAAAGATGTAAAGGAAACAGGGTTGTAGTGGCGGGTGATTTTAACTTCCCCAATATTGACTGGGACTCACTTAGTGCTAGGGGCTTAGATGGGGCAGAATTTGTAAGGAGCATCCAGGAGGGCTTCTTGAAACAATATGTAGATAGTCCAACTAGGAATGGGGCCGTACTGGACCTGGTATTGGGGAATGAGCCCGGCCAGGTGATCGAAGTTTCAGTAGGGGAGCATTTCGGGAACAGTAACCATAATTCCATACGTTTTAAGGTACTTGTGGATAAGGATAAGAGTAGTCCTCGGGTGAAGGTGCTAATTTGGGGGAAGACTAATTATAACAATATTAGGCAGGAACTGAAGAATTTAGATTGGGGGCGGCTGTTTGAGGGTAAATCAACATCTGACATGTGGGAGTCTTTCAAACGTCAGTTGATTAGAATCCAGGACCAGCATGTTCCTGTGAGGAAGAAAGACAAGTTTGGCAAGTTTCGGGAAGCTTGGATAACACGGGATATTGTGAGCCCAGTCAAAAAGAAAAAGGAAGCATTCGTAAGGGCTTGAAGGCTAGGAACAGACAAATCCCTTGAGGAATATAAAGACAGTAGGAAGGAACTTAAGCAAGGAGTCAGGAGGGCTAAAAGGGGTTATGAGAAGTCATTGGCAAACAGGATTAAGGAAAATCCCAAGGCTTTTTATACATATATAAAGAGCAAGAGGGTAACCAGGGAAAGGGTTAGCCCACTCAAGGACAGAGATGGGAATCTATGTGTGGAGCCAGAGGAAATGGGCGAGGTGCTAAATGAGTACTTTGCATCAGTATTCACCAAAGAGAAGGACTTGGTGGATGATGAGTCTAGGGAAGGGAGTGCAGATAGTCTCAGTCATCTCATTTTCAAAAAGGAGGAGGTGTTGGGTGTCTTGCAAAGCATTAAGGTAGATAAGTCCCCAGGGCCTGATGGGATCTACCCCAGAATACTGAGGGAGACAAGGGAAGAAATTGCTGGGGCCTTGACAGAAATCTTTGCATCCTCATTGGCTACAGGTGAGGTCCCAGAGGACTGGAGAATAGCCAATGTTGTTCCTTTGTTTAAGAAGGGTAGCAAGGATAATCCAGGAAATTATAGGCCGGTGAGCCTTAGGTCAGTGGTAGGGAAATTATTAGAGAGGATTCTTCGGGACAGGATTTACTCCCATTTGGAAACAAATGGACTTATTAGCGAGAGACAGCATGGTTTTGTGAAGGGAGGTCGTGTCTCACTAATTTGATTGAGTTTTTTGAGGAAGTGACAAAGATGATTGATGAAGGAAGGGCAGTGGATGTTATCTATATGGACTTTGACAAGGTTCCTCATGGCAGACTGGTACAAAAGGTGAAGTCACACGGGATCAGAGGTGAGCTGGCAAGATGGATACAGAACTGGCTCGGTCATAGAAGACAGAGGGTAGCAGTGGAAGGGTGCTTTTCTGAATGGAGGGATGTGACTAGTGGTGTTCCGCAGGGATCAGTGCTGGGACCTTTGCTCTTTGTAGTATATATAAATGATTTGGAGGAAAATGTAGCTGGTCTGATTAGTAAGTTTGCGGACGACACAAAGGTTGGTGGAGTTGCGGACAGTGATGAGGATTGTCAGAGGATACAGCAGGATATAGATCGGTTGGAGACTTGGGCGGAGAAATGGCAGATGGAGTTTAATTCGGACAAATGTGAGGTAATGCATTTTGGAAGGTCTAATGCAGGTGGGAAGTATACAGTAAATGGCAGAACCCTTAGGAGGATTGACAGGCAGAGAGATCTGAGCGTACAGGTCCACAGGTCACTGAAAGTGGCAACGCAGGTGGATAAGGTAGTCAAGAAGGCATACGGCATGCTTGCCTTCATCGGTCGGGGCATAGAGTATAAAAATTGGCAAGTCATGTTGCAGCTGTACAGAACTTCAGTTTGGCCACACTTAGAATATTGCGTGCAATTCTGGTCGCCACACTACCGGAAGGATGTGGAGGCTTTGGAGAGGGTACAGAAGAGGTTTACCAGGATGTTGCCTGGTCTGGAGGGCATTAGCTAATGGAGAGGTTGGAAAAACTCGGATTGTTTTCACTGGAACGACGGAGGTGGAGGGGCGACATGATAGAGGTTTACAAAGTTATGAGCGGCATGGACAGAGTGGATAGTCAGAAGCTTTTTCCCAGGGTGGAAGAGTCAGTGACTAGGGGGCATAGGTTTAAGGTGAGAGGGGCAAAGTTTAGAGGGGATGTGCGAGGCACGTTCTTGACACAGAGGGTGGTGAGTGCCTGGAACTTGCTGCCAGGGGAGGTGGTGGAAGCAGATACGATAGCGATGTTTAAGAGGCATCTTGACAAATACATGAATAGGATGGGAATAGAGGGATACAGACCCTGGAAGTGCAGAAGGTTTTAGTTTAGGCAGGCATCAAGATCGGCGCAGGCTTGGAGGGCCGAATGGCCTGTTCCTGTGCTGTACTGTTCTTTGTTCTTTGTATTCCACAGGCTAAAAAAAGCTGCAAGGGGAGGTTACTGAAAATTTCAGTAATAATCAAGTGGTACAGGTTAATTAAAAGTAGCAATTATAGTTTGAATATATAAATATACATAATAAATGCCGTGACAGACTGACAGATTTTAATCTCGTCTGGACAACTGTACATGTTGGAAATGATCAGAGTTTCAATGAACTCAAACTAATGAGAACATAAGGAATAGGAGCAGGAGTAGGCCATTCAGCCCTTCGAGCCTGCTCCGCCATTCAATAAGATCGCGGCTGATCTGATTGTGGCCTTTGACCTCCTTAGGTAGAGACAGTGGCGTCGTGGTAATGTCACTGGACTAGTAATCGAGAGGCCCAGGATAATGCCCTGGGGATACAGGTTCAAATCCTAGGATGGTAGCAAGTGGAATTTAAATTCAATCAATTAATAACAAATAATTCTGGAATTGAAAGCCGGTCTCAGTAATGGTGCCATGAAACTATCATCGATTGTTGTGGAAACCCATCTGGTTCACTCATGCTCTTTAGAGAAGGAAATCTGCCGTCCTTAGCTGGTCTGGCCTACATGTGGCTCCAGACACACAGTTATGTGATTGACTCTTAACTGCCCTCTGAAATGGCCCAGCAAGCCACTCAGTTCAAGGGTAACGAGGGATAGACAATAAATGTTGGCCTAGCCAGTGGCGCCCATATCCCATGAAAGAGTTAAAAAACTGTTTAACTCAGCCTTGAATATATTCAATGACCCAGCCTCCACTGCTCTCTGGGGAAGAATATTCCAAAGATTAACAACCCTCAGGGAAGAAATTCCTCCTCATCTCAGTCTTAAATGGGGGCAGCCCTTGAGGAGAATTTTATGTTCTCCCCTGCGGAGGGTTTGGATGTGGGGAGAGCATAAAATCAGGTGGGATGGTAGCGGGGCGTGGGACGGGGGGGATTCCTGCTGCCTTCCAGACTCCGCCAAAATTTAGCCTTGGGCGGGAAAGCCTGTGAATGGCCTTCCAATTGAGGCCATTTACTGGGCAATTAATCTACAATTAAGGGCCTTTTGCCTCCACCTCTCTCCACAATTAGCCGTGTAGCAGGAGGCACTGTCACCACGTGGGAAGCACGGCACAGGAAACCGTGCGGACTGCTTCCGGGCTCTGGGAGGTGGTGGGGGCGAGGTCTCTTGTTAAAAAGCACTTAGTGTCTGAATGAGGGACCTGGCATCAGGTAAAGGGAACCTGTTGAGAGCCACCCTCCCTGCCCTTGCTTTGGACCCCCCCGTCCCCACGCGACCCCCACCCCACCCCGCGAGACCCCTCCCACCCTGACCTTCCTGAGGCCTGGCTCCAGCGACGCTCCTCGGCCTCCAGGACGGTCACCTCCAGCAGCAGCCAGCTGCCAGCCTCTGATTGGCCAGCAACTCTCCAGAGGTGGGTCTTCCGGTGATGGGGTCCTGGATCCTATGGAAGGCTTGTGCTGTCCACCTAAGTGTCTGATTGGCACTAAATTCAGCTGGCCTTCTGGAAAAGAGGCAACATGGGGATCTCAGTGTCGGTTTCTCTGGACGTTGAAACCCCCGCTGCCAGGATAAAATTCCCCCCCCTTATTCTGAAACTCTGCCCCCTAGTTCTAGATTCCCCCATGAGGGGAAACATCCTCTCAGAGTCTATCCTGTCAAGCTCCCTCAGAATCTTATATGTTTCAATAAGATCACCTCTCATTCTTCTGAACTCCAATGAGTAAAGGCCCAACCTGCTCAACCTTTCCTCATAAGACAAACCCCTTCATCCCAGGAATCAACCTAGTGAACCTTCTCTTTACATGCTTCCAATACAAGTATATTCCTCCTTAAATAAGAAGACCACATCGGTTCACAGTACTCGAAGTGTGGTCTCACCAACGCCCTGTACAGTTGTAGCAAGACATCCTGACTTTTATATTCCATCCTCCTGGCCATCCAGTTGGGTGCTATGGAAGAGCTGAGGGATTTGGGGGTTCAGGTTACAAGACCAAGGCCAAAGCAGCATGCTATAGGCAGAGCTCAGGGATCCCACAATCAACGAATCAGGTCTAAGCACTGTAGTCCCGCTACATCCAGATGGAATGGTGGTGGACAATCAAACAATGAATGGGAGGAGGAGGCTGCAAAAATATTCCCGTCCTCATTGATGGGGGAGGCCATCACATCAGGATGAAGCATTTGCAACAATCTTGCAACAATACCACACTGCAGGAAAGATGCAATTAAGCTAGAGAGGGTGCAGAAAAGATTCACAAGGATGTTGCCTGGTTTGGAGGGCTTGAGTTATAAAGAGAGATTGGATAGGCTGGGTCTGTTTTCCCTGGAGCGAAGGAAGCTGAGAGGGGACATGATAGAGGTATATAAAATTATGAGAGGCATAGATAGGGTAGATAGCCAGAGTCTGTTTTCCATGGTAGGGGTGACTAAAACTAGAGGGCATAGATTTAAGGTGAGAGGGAAGAGGTTTAAAGGGGATCAAAGGGGTAAATTTTTCACACAAATAATAGTGGGTATCTAGAATGAGCTGCCTGAGGAGGTGGTGGAGGCAGGAACAGTAGCGACATTTAAGAGGCATCTGGACAGGTACTTGAATGAGCAAGGCATAGAGGGATATGGAATTAATGCAGGCAGGTGGGATTAGCATTGATAGGAATTATGGTTGGCATGGACGCGGTGGGCCCAAAGGCCTGTTTCTATGCTGTATGAAACTATGATTCTATGTCTCTAATCTTCAGCCAGAAGTGCTGAGTTGATGATCCATCTCGGCCTTCTCCTGAGGTCCCCAGCATCACAGATGCCAGACTTCAGCCAATCCGAATCACTCCACGTGATATTATGAAACAGCAAAGCGCGCTGGATACTGCAAAGGCTATGGGCCCCAACTATGTGTGAGAGAGAGAGAGAGAGAAAGAGTGATGTGGTCCTGGAAATTCAAAGGTTAACCGGCCTACTCAGCTCCTACAATGGGCAGAAAGCAGAGGCATATTTCTGTCTGGATCTACACCACTCAGACTGGTGCAAGTGGATGTGCTGGTATCGGGAGTGTTTGCTGAGATTCTTTAAAAGGCATAATCGTTTATTTAAACAAAGGTCCTGCACTTCGTACAGGACTTGTCCTCGACTCTGGAACACTATGTCATAGAGTCATAGAGGTCATAGAGTTATACAGCACAGAAACAGGCCCTTCGGCCCATCGTGTCTGTGCCGGCCATCAACATCTATCCAGTCTAATCCCATTTTCCAGCACGTGGCCCGTAGCCTTGTATGCTATGGCGTTTTGAGTGCTCATCTAAATACTTCGAAATATTGTGAGGGTTCCTGCCTCTACCACCTCTTCAGGCAGTGTGTTCCAGAATCCAACCACCCTCTGGGTGAAAAACGTTTTCCTCAAAACCCCTCGAAACCTCCTGCCCTTTACCTTAAATCTATGCCCCCTGGTTATTGAGCCCTCCGCTAAGGGAAAACGTTTCTTCCTATGCACCCTATCTCTGCCCCTCATAATTTTGTATACCTCAATCAGGTCCCCCCTCAGCCTTCTCTGCTCTGAGGAAAACAACCCTAGCCTTTTCAATCTCTCTTCATAGCTGAAATGCTCCAGCCCAGGCAACATCCTGGTGAATCTCCTCTGCACCCTCTCCAGTGCAATCACATCCTTCCTATAGTGTGGTGCCCAGAACTGTACACAGTACTCCAACTGTGGCCTAACCAGCATTTTATACAGCTCCATCATAACCTCCCTGTTCTTATATTCTATGTATCGGCTGATAAAGGCAAGTATCCCATATGCCTTCCTAACCACCTTATCTACCTGTGCTGCTGCCTTCAGTGATCTATGGACAAGTACACCAAGGTCCCTCTGACCCTCTGTACTTGCTAGGGTCCTACCATCCATTGTATATTCCCTTGCCTTGTTAGTCCTCTCAAAATGCATCACCTCACACTTCTCAGGATTAAATTCCATTTGCCATAGCTCCGCTCATCTTACCAGCCCATCTATATTGTCCTGTAATCTAAGGCTTTCCTCCTCACTATTTACGACACCATCAATTGTCGTGTCATCTGCGAACTTACTGATCATACCTCCTATATTCACGTCTAAATCATTAATGTACACTACAAACAGCAACGGTCGCAGCACCGATCCCTGTGGTACACCACTGGTCACAGGCTTCCACTCGCAAAAACAACCCTCGACCATCACCCTCTGCCTCCTGCCACTAAGCCAATTTTGGATCCAATTTGCGAAATTGCCCTGGATCCCATGGGCTCTTACCTTCTTAACCAATCTCCCATGCCGGACCTTATCAAAAGCCTTCCTGAAATCCATGTAGACTACCCTCATCTACACATCTACACATCTAGTCACCTCCTCGAAAAATTCAATCACGTTAGTGAGACATGATCTCCCCCTGACAAAGTCATGCTGACTATCCCTGATTAATCCCTGCCTCTCCAAGTGGAGATTAATCCTGTCCCTCAGAAATTTTTTCCAATAGTTTCCCAACCACTGATGTTAGACTCACCGGCCTGTAATCACCTGGTTTATCCCTGATACCCTTCTTGAATAATGGTACCACATTCGCTGTCCTCCAGTCCTCTGGTACCTCTCCTGTGGCCAGACAGGATTTGAAAATTTGTGTCAGAGCTCCCGCAATCTCCTCCCTCGCCTCACATAACAGCCTGGGATACATCTCATCTGGGCTTGGAGATTTATCCACTTTTAAGCCCGCTAAAACAGCTAATACTTCCTCCCTTTCAATGCTAATTTGTTCAGTATATCACAATCCCCCTCCCTGATCTCTACACCTACATCGTCCTTCTCCATAGTGAACACAGATGAAAAGTAATCATTTAAAACCTCACCTATATCCTCCGGCTCCACGCACAGATTGCCACTTTGGTCCTGAATGGGCCCTACTCTTTCCCTGCTTATCCTCTTGCCCAGCTATTTAGAGTTATTCCCTAACAGAAGTAATTCACCAACCAATCACCTTGTAGCTTTACTGTGACGTCACTGCTCACTTTGTTTTCAAACTCCGGCACGTCTAGACTGTTCTCTGCTCCGCTCCCGGAAGATAAGTGACTGGGCCTCGATCCTCAGGCTCAATTTATCGGTTTTGCTCGCAGTGGATGCCTTTCACATCAAGGCAGCATTTGAAAGAGTATGGCATCAAGGAACCCGAGCCAAATTGAAGTCAATTAGTTGACTCTTAAATGCCCTCTGAAATGGCCTAGCATGTTACTCAGTTGTACCTAACTGCTAAAAAGTCAATAAGGAATGAAACCGGACAGACCACCCGGCATCGACCTAGGCACTGGAAACGACAACGTCAAACCCAGCCCTGTCGACCCTGCAAAGTCCTCCTTAGGAGCAACTGAGGGCTTGTGCCAAAGTTGGGAGAGCTGTCCCACAGACTAGTCAAGCAACAGCCAGACATAGTCAGACTCACGGAATCATACCTGAAAGACAATGTCCTAGAGACTGCCATCACCATCCCCGGGTATGTCCTGTCCCACCAGCAGGACAGAAGCAGAGGTCGTGGCACAGTGGTATACAGTCAGGAGGGCGTTGCCCTGGGAGTCCTCAACATCAACTCCGGACCCCATGAAGTCTCATGGCATCAGGCCAATCATGGGCAAGGAAACCTCCTAATAATTACCACCTACCGCCCTCCCTCAGCTGATGACTCAGTACTCCTTCTTGTTGAACACCACGTGGAGAAAGCACTGAGGGTGGCAAGGGCACAGAATGTACTCTAGGTAGGGGACTTCAATGTCCATCACCAAGAGTGGCTCAGTAGCACCACTACAGGACATAGCTGCTAGACTGGGTCTGCAGTAGATGGTGAGGGAACCAACAAGAAGGAAAAACGTACTTGACCTCAAGCTACAACAGAGGACTATCTTTGTGCCAAATTTTGTAAGCAGCATGCGATAGACAGAACTAAGTGATCCCATAACCAACGGATCAGATCTAAGCTCTGCAGTCCTGCCACATCCAGCTGTGAATGGTGGTGGACAATTAAACAACTAACTGGAGGAGGGGGCTCCACAAATATCCCCATCCTCAATGATGGGGGAGCCCAGCACATCAGTGTGAAAGATAAGGCTGAAGCATTTGCAACAATCTTCAGCTAGAAGTGCTGAGTTGATGATCCATCTCGGCCTCCTCCTGAAGTCCCCAGCATCACAGATGCCAGACTGCAACCAATTCGATTCACTCCGTGTGATATCAAGAAACGACTGAAGGCACTGGATACTGCAAAAGCTACGGGCCCTGAAAATATTCCGGCAATAGTACTGAAGACCTGTGCTCCAGAACTTGCAGCACCCCTAGTCAAGCTGTTCCAGTACAGCTACAGCACTGGCATCTACCCTGCAATGTGGAAAATTGCCCAGGTATGTCCTGTACACAAAAAGCAGGACAAGTCCAACCCGGCCAATTACTGCCCCATCAGTCTACTCTCAATCATCAGTAAAGTGATGGAAGGTGTCATCGACAGTGCCATCAAGCAGCACTTGCTCAGCAATGACCTGCTCAGTGACGCTCAGTTTGGGTTCCGCCAGGGCCACTCAGCTCCTGACCTCATTACAGCCTTGGACAAAAGAGCTGAACTCAAAAGGTGAGGGGAGAGTGACTGCCCTTGACATCAAGGCAGCATTTGACCGAGTATGGCATCAAGGAGCCCTAGCAAAACTGAGGTCAATGGGAATCAGGGGGAAAACCCTCCGCTGGCTGGAGTCATACCTAGCGCAAAGGAAGATGGTTGTGGTTGTTGGAGGTCAATCATCTGAGCTCCAGGACATCACTGCAGGAGTTCCTCAGGGTAGTGTCCTGGGCCCAAACATCTTCAGCTGCTTCATCAATGATCTTCCCTCCATCATAAGGTTAGAAGTGGGGATGTTCGCTGATGATTGCACAATGTTCAGCACTTTTCGTGACTCCTCAGATACTGAAGCAGTCCGTGTAGAAATGCAGCAAGACCTGGACAATATCCAAGCTTGGGCTGATAAGTGGCAAGTAACATTCGTGCCACACAAGTGCCAGGCAATGACCATCTCCAACAAGAGAGAATCTAACCATCTCCCTTTGACATTCAATGGCATTATCATCGCTGAATCCCCTACTATCAACATCCTGGGGGTTACCATTGACCAGAAAGCCCTAACTGGAGTAGCCATATAAATACCATAGCTACAAGAGCAGGTCAGATACTGGGAATTCTGCAGCAAGTAACTCACCTCCTGACTCCACCATCTACAAGGCACAAGTCAGGAGTGTGCTGGAATACTCTCCACTTGCCTGGATGGGTGCAGCTCCAACAACACTCAAGAAGCTCAACACCATCCAGGACAAAGCAGCCCACTTGATTGGCACCCAATCTATCACCTTCAACATTCACTCCCTCCACCACCGACGCACAGTAGCAGCAGTGTGTACCATCTACAAGATGCACTGCAGCAACGCACCAAGGCTCCTTAGAGAGCACCTTCCAAACCCGCGACCTCTACCAACTAGAAGGACAAGGGCAGCAAATGCATGGAAACACCACCACCTGCAAGTTCCCCTCCAAGTCACACACCATCCTGACTTGGAACTATATCGCCGTTCCTTCACTGTCGCTGGGTCAAAATCCTGGAACTCCCTTCCTAACAGCACTGTGGGTGTACCTACACCATGCGGACTGCAGCATGCAGTTATGGTAATAGAGTCATTAATGGCACAAAAGGATGCCATTCGGCTTATCGAGTCCATGCCAGCTCTCCATAGAACTATTCAGTCAGTCCCACTCACTCACTGGGTCCCTGTAGCCCTGCAAGTCTATTTCTCTCAGGTGCCCATCCAATTTCAATTTAAAGTCATTGATTGTCTTCACTTTTAACACCCTTGTGGGCAGCAAGTTCCAGGTCATTACCACCCGTTGTATAAAAACATGCTTCCTCATATTCCTCTGCATCTCTTGCCCAAAACTTCCACCTGTGTCCCCCTAGTCCTTGTACCATTAGCTCATGGGAACAGTTTTTCCTTGCTCACACCACCTTCTCAATGGCAATTAGAGATGGCCTTTCCAGTGACACCCACATCCCCTGTTAGAAGAAAAAAATGGACATTAAAAGCAGCACCTCAAGTAAATAAGGCTGTAATTCGCTAATGTAAAGCAAGGTTATACGTCAAGAAATGTAGGCCTAGAAATGGGACCATGCTGCACTCATTTTTAAGGTGTTAAGCAGTCAGTTGAGTCCTCTAAGTCTCCTTTGTCCTTCAGCCCTGAAGGCAGTCCCACCCGTGACAGAAGTCAAACAGTGTGTGAGACTGCTAACAAAAGAGAAATCTTGCTCTGTGTGGACAAAGTGAATTTGCAGTCATGATGAAACAGACCAAACGCAGTCCAGCAGTCTGTCATAATAAACCAGTAACTGAGCTGTAAGTTTTTTGTATTTGTTCATGGAAGTGGGCATTGCTGGCCAGGCCAGCATTTATTGCCCATCCCTAATTGCCCTTGAGAAGGTGGTGGTGAGCTGCCTTCTTGAACCGCTGCAGTCCATTTGGGGTAGGTACACCCACAGTGCTATTAGGAAGGGAGTTCCAGGATTTTGACCCAGCGACAGTGAAGGAACGGTGATATAGTTCCAAGTCAGGATGGTGTGTGACTTGGAGGGGAACTTGCAGGTGGTGATGTTCCCATGTATTTGCTGCCCTTGTTCTTCTAGTTGATAGAGGTTGCGGGTTGGAAGGTGCTGTCTAAGGAGCCTTGGTGCATTGCTGCAGTGCATCTTGTAGATGGTACACACTGCTGCCACTGTGCGTCAGTGGTGGAGGGAGTGAATGTTGAAGGTGGTGGATGGGATGTCGAGTGGACCACGATCCCTTTAAATAGCGCTAATGAGGAGACCTTGTTGCAGTTAGAAGCATGTGTTGCTGGTGAATTTAACACATGGAGCTGGAATACTGTGTACAGTTCTGGGCACCACACTATAGGAAGGAAGTGATTGCACTGGAGAGGGTGCAGAGGAGATTCACCAGGATGTTGCCTGGGCTGGAGCATTTCAGCTATGAAGAGAGACTGAAAAGGCTAGGGTTGTTTTCCTTAAAGCAGAGAAGGCTGAGAGGGGACATGCTTGAAGTATACAGAATTATGAGGGGCATAGATAAGGTAGATAGGGAGAAACATTTTTCCTTAGCGGAGGTGTCAATAACCAGGGGCCGTAGATTTAAGGTAAAGGGCAGGAGGTTTAGAGGGGATTTGAGGAAACAATTTTTCACCCAGAGGGTGGTTAGAATCTGGAACACACTGCCTGAAAGGGTGGTAGAAGCAGGAACCCTCACAACATTTAAGAAGTATTTACATGAACACTTGATGTTCCCAATGGTGGGGGAGACCAGAACCAGGAGTCATAGTCTAAGGATATGGGGTAAACCTTTCAGGACTGAGATGAGGAGAAATTTCTTCACCCAGAGAGTGGTGAGCCTGTGGAATTCACTACCACAGAAAGCAGTTGCGGCCAAAACATTGAATGTTTTCAAAAAGGAGTTAGATATAGCTCTTGGGTCTAAAGGGATCAAAGGATATGGGGCAAAAGCGGGAACAGGTTACTGAGTTGGATGATCAGCCATGATCATAATGAATGGTGGAGCAGGTTCGAAGGGCCAAATGGCCTACTCCTGCTCCTATTTTCTATGTTTTCTATGAAATACCATAGCATACAAGGCTACGGGCTAAATGCTGGAAAATGGGATTAGGATTAGAATTATGTGTTTGATGGCTGTCATGGACACGATGGGCCGAAGGGCCTGTTTCTGTGCTGTATAACTCTATGACTCTATGACATAGTGTTCCATAGTCAAGGACAAGTCCTGTACGAAGTGCAGGACCTTTATTTAAATAAACGATTATGCCTTTTAAAGAATCTCAGCAAACACTCCCGATACCAGCACATCCACTTGCACCAGTCTGAGTGGTGTAGATCCAGACAGAAATATGCCTCTGCTTTCTGCCCATTGTAGGAGCTGAGTAGGCCGGTTAACCTTTGAATTTCCAGGACCACATCACTCTCTCTCTCTCTCTCTCACACATAGATCTATCTACATCTCTCTCTCCACACGTATCACACTCTCCTCTAATATTTATCTATCAGGCTGATATTTATGTCTCCATCTCTTTCCTCCGTTCAGATATCTCTATTTCACCATACATATATATATATATATATATATATCTGTGCCCCATATATCTTCCTTTATCTCTACCCTAACTATTTCTGCTCTCATCCAATTGGTGTTTATTTCTCTTTCACTATTTTTATTTCTCTCTGTTTGTTTCTCTCTCTCTCTTTCGCTCGCTATGTGCTTATTTCTCTATTATCCATGTTTATTTCTATCTCTGTCTGGCTGCAAGATTCAGCACGGTAGCACTGCTGGTTTTGGTGCTTTGGTATGTGAAATAATGGAGGGGGTCTGCTCCTGACAACTTCTCACACAGCCCGCGTCAATTGCCATGTTTGGAATGGGTGATAACATTCGCTTCCCGTGCAGGTGCCAGGAGAAGAGTGAGCAGATCGTGATGTCAGTCAGTGTCTGACTTGACGGCCATCCTGCCATTTTGGACCTCACATGTCCTGTTAACACCCTCTCTTAAACATACACAGCTGAATGGAGGGACCACCCTGTGCCCTCCTCCCACGCACTAGCGCTATTTCAAGGGATCACAGTTCAACCTACAGGTGAGGTGATTTTGACTTTCTTTTGCTGCTGTTAAGTTAGTGGAAGTAGCTTGTTTCTTGGCTTCCATCAGTCAGGAGAGGTGCTGGACCATTGGAAAGAGAGCCTGGATTTGAAAGGCCTCTGAGCAGAAAACTTGCTGTCAATCACGGGGGCCATAGTTCCTCCTGGGCTGCCGCATGAAGATGGAGTAGAGGCAGCAGTAAAGGAGAAACTGTTCACAGAGAGAGGGGGATGAGGAGGAGGAAGAGAGAAGCCATCCTGCATATTGTCTCATCGGACTCTGTTCCCCCTGAAAAGATTCCCAGATCTCCATTGCTCCACACCTCGCCACCTTCCCATCTCTCTATCACAGACCATCACAGTGTCCTCTCAGCCACAATCCTGAAATAAAAGCCACCACAAAACAACCATTTTATACCAACTTTATCCAACAACATTTCCAACAATACATACAATACTCAACTATTCCCCCTTTTGCTTTCCCTTCATGTCTGTCTTTTGTGTGTTTTTACTCCTACCCAGTACTACCCCAGTGGCTGCAGTATGGCTGGTTAAAGTCTGCTCACTTTCCCTGGCAGACTGCAGGACACCCTCAACAGATCAGCGCCTGGAAGACCCTGTTAGAAATTAGAAATATGCACAGAATAAACACATATTTAGTAGTTAGCCTGAAATAGGTAAAGGAATAGGTTAGTGCTGTAAGTTTGATCTTACTGGAAACTGCTTTAAGTTTTGTTTGTCTGGAAATAAAGCTAATGGAATGATTGTTCTTCGATGTTGCCAGCTGTAACTAGCCTGGAAAGGGGCCATGGTCAGGTGAGGCCTCTGAAATAGTGGAAGGACAACTGGATAGATACTTAAAACAAATGACCATGCTTCAAAGCTGTGTTAGGATTTTCAATTAGCCTTACCTATTGAAATGCAAAAGTTAATTAGTGTGTGGAAGTAGAAGTTACTTTCATGAACAACCCTGTGGTTCAATGGCCTGACAAGAATTAGACCACTGAGACTGCATAGCCATTATGAACAGCTCATTAAAAGGCCTTACAAACAGTTTTGGCATAAACAACTGATAACCTGAACAATGGAATTCCCAAAATTTAGTTGAAGGCCAGAGATGAGATGGAAGCGAGTTGTTAACCAGTCATGGGGAGCAGCCTATGCCGAGATAAGGAAAAATGATGTAAAGGCTTGATTGATCAAGGACAGGAGATACCTGCGAAGGCTTAAGAAGCTATGGCAGGTGGATAACATTAGGGCATGCTTTTACCCCATGGTTTAGACAAAGAACTCAGTATAGTATTGGCTAATCTTTATAGAGCAATCCATCCAGGTCCACCACTAAAAAGGATATAAAGTAAGTGACTTTGAGAAGCCTCAGTGCAATTAGTCAGTGGTGAAGAACTCTCAATGATTTAACACACTTGGGTAGTTTGAGAAGTCAAGAGGACGTGAGGCACTGAGAATAGAAGGAATAATAAGAAGAGAAGAGCTGTCCACACGTGCCAGCCATCCTGTCTGACCTGGACTTGTACTTGCTACTTGTCATGGACGCATGTTTTTGCTGAATAGCTTGTGTGTTTTATCCCGTCTTATACTCTAATTAATTTCAACATATTTACTATATGGGTTGCAGTTGACCCTGTTTAAATTCAGGCAGATGAGAGCCTGGCATTGGACTGCCCCATCCCGGCACTGGCTGGCTGACAGGTAAGGGCAAAGGACACTGGTGAAGAGAGGACAGTAGGTTTGTGTGCCACAGAACCTGGGACAGTGCCTCAGCCATCCTAGTAATCTGCTGGAGCACAGAATGCTGGACTGCTGTGAGTGCCCACAAGTCACTTTGTGCACTGGTATTCACAACCACGATGGCAGCGGTCTCAGCCTGCTTGACCTTAGTCGGAGTTTCCACTGCAGCACTCTGCCATTGGGTGGTTTCTGCTTGTGCTGCAATGAAAGTTGAGACATCAGCCATCAGACGCTGCATCATGGTCAGGTCCACAAGAGTTCTCATGGAGTTGTCAACCACTTCCATGCTGCAACAGATGGGCTCCAATCTCTACATGAAGCACGACACCAAGTTGGAGCTGGATTCCTCCATGCTCCTTGTCAGTGACAATGGGCTCTCTGGCAGACTTGCCAATGCATCAAACACCACTGTGTGCATATTCATTGGCCTTTGCCTGTATGCCATTCCATTAAAATGCTCATCTGAGTCCTCTGCAACAGAACTTATCTGCAACCTCACCCTCTGCTGAGCTGGCACACATGTTATCCTTTCCCCCAGGCCTGGCTGTAGGCCACTTGTACCTGGTGACTCACCACATGCTGATCCTGCCTCTAAGGTACGTGCAGTGGCAGTACCTGAGCTGTGGTTGCGAGTGTCAGATCAAGTGACAATGCTTCTTCCTCAGAGGTTTACCCACCCTCTGGGCCTTCACTGTCAGGGACCACTGGCCTGACAAGAATTAGACCACTGGATATCTGAAAGCATAACTATACAATATGATAAAGCAGGATCTGGCCAAAGTGGAATGGGAGCAGATTTTTTGTTATTCAGTCATGGGATGTGAGCGTCACTGGCCAGGCCAGCATTTATTGCCCATCCCTAATTGCCCTTGAGAAGGTGGTGGTGAGCTGCCTTCTTGAACCGCTGCAGTCCATTTGGGGTAGGTACACCCACAGTGCTGTCAGGAAGGGAGTTCCAGGATTTTGACCCAGCGACAGTGAAGGAATGGCGATATAGTTCCAAGTCAGGATGGTGTGTGACTTGGAGGGGAACTTGCAGGTGTGATGTTCCCATGTGTCTGCTGCTCTTGTCCTTCGAGGTGGTAGAGGTCGCGGGTTTGGAAGGTGCTGTCTAAGGAGCCTTGGTGCGTTGCTGCAGTGCATCTTGTAGATGGTACACACTGCGGCCACTGTGCGTCGGTGGTGAAGGGAGTGAATGTTTGTAGATGGGGTGCCAATCAAGCGGGCTGCTTTGTTCTGGATGGTGTCGAGCTTCTTGAGTGTTGTTGGAGCTGCACCCATCCAGGCAAGTGGACAGTATTCCATCACACTCCTGACTTGTGCCTTGTAGATGGTGGACAGGCTTTGGGGAGTCAGGAGGTGAGTTACTCGCCTCAGGATTCCTAGCCTCTGACCTGCTCTTGTCGCCACGGTATTTATATGGCTACTCCAGTTCAGTTTCTGGTCAATGGTAGCCTCGAGGATGTTGATAGTGGGAGATTCATCGATGGTAATGCCATTGAATGTCAAGGGGAGATGGTTAGATTCTCTCTTGTTGGAGATCGTCATTGGTTGGCACTTGTGTGGCACGAATGTTTCTTGCCACTTATCAGCCAAGCCTGGATATTGTCCAGGTCTTGCTGTATTTCTACACGGACTGCTTCAGTATCTGAGGAGTCACGAATGGTGCTGAACATTATGCAATCATCAGCGAACATCCGCACTTCTGACCTTATGATTGAAGGAAGGTCATTGATGAAGCAGCTGAAGATGGTTGGGCCTAGGACACTACCCTGAGGAACTCCTGCAGTGATGTCCTGGGACTGAGATGATTGACCTACAACAACTACAACCATCTTCCTTTGCACTAGGTATGACTCCAAACAGCAGAGAGTTTTCCCCCTGATTCCCATTGACTTCAGTTTTGCTAGGGCTCCTTGATGCCATACTCGGTCAAATGCTGCCTTGATGTCAAGGGCTGTCACTCTCACCTCACCTCTTGAGTTCAGCTCTTTTGTCCATGTTTGAACCAAGGCTGTAACGAGGTCAGGAGCTGAGTGGCCCTGGCAGAACCCAAACTGAGCGTCACTGAGTAGGTTATTGCTAAGCAAGTGCTGCTTGATGGCACTGTTGATGACACCTTCCATCACTTTACTGATGATTGAGAGTAGACTGATGGGGCGGTAATTGGCCGGGTTGGACTTGTCCTACTTTTTGTGTACAGGACATACCTGGGCAATTTTTCACATTGCAGGGTCGATGCCAGTGTTGTAGCTGTACTGGAACAGCTTGGCTAGGGGTGCAGCAAGTTCTGGAGCACAGGTCTTCAGTACTATTGCCGGAATATTGTCAGGGCCCATTGCTTTTGCAGTATCCAGTGCCTTCAGTCATTTCTTGATATCACGCGGAGTGAATCGAATTGGCTGAAGTCTGGCATCTGTGATGCTGGGGACCTCAGGAGGAGGCCGAGATGGATCATCAACCCGGCACTTCTGGCTTAAGATTGTTGCAAATGCTTCAGCCTTATCTTTCGCACTGATGTGCTGGGCTCTCCCATCATTGAGGATGGGGATATTTGTGGAGCCACCTCCTCCAGTTAGTTGTTTAATTGTCCACCACCATTCACAGCTGGATGTGGCAGGACTGCAGAGCTTAGATCTGATCCGTTGGTTATGGGATCGCTTAGCTCTGTCTATTGCATGCTTCTTCTACAGTTTGGCATGCAGATAGTCCTGTGTTGTAGCTTCACCAGGTTGACACCTCACTTTGAGGTATGCCTGGTGCTGCTCCTGGCATGCCCTCCTGCACTCTTCATTGAACCAGGGTTGGTCTCTTGGCTTGATGGTAATGGTAGAGTGGGGGATATGCCGGGCCATGAGGTTACAGATTGTGGTTGAGTACAATTCTGATGCTGCTGATGGCCCACAGCACCTCATGGATGCCCAGTTTTGCATTGCTAGATCTGTTCCAAATCTATCCCATTTAGCACGGTGATAGTGCCACACAACACGATGGAGGGTATCCTCAATGTGAAGGTGGGACTTCGTCTCCACAAGGACTGTGCGATGGTCACTCCTACCAATACAGTCTTCGGCAGGCAGATTGGTGAGGACAAGATCAAGTATGTTTTTCCCTCATGTTTGTTCCCTCACCACCTGCTGCAGACCCAGTCTAGCAGCTATGTCCTTTAGTACTCGGCCAGCTCGGTCAGTAGTGGTGCTACCGAGCCACTCTTGGTGATGGACATTGAAGTCCCTCACCCAGAGTACATTTTGTGCCCTTGCCACCCTCAGTGCTTCCTTGTAGGAAAGTCTACATCAGACCAGTGGGAGTCATTCAAAAAGGAAATAGTGAGAGTTCAGAGCCAACATGTTCCTGTTAAGGTGAAGGGTAGGACCAACAAGTCCAGGGAACCCTCGATGTCAAGGGATATAGAGGATTGGATCAGGAAAAAAAGGAGGCTTATGGCAGATTCAGAGGGCTGAAAACAGTGGAGGTACTAAAGGAGTATCGAAAGGGGGGTACGTAAAAAACGTAATTACCAGAGCGAAGCGGGGACATGAAAAACACTGGCGGGCAAGATAAAGGAAAACCCTAAGGTGTTTTATAAGTATATTAAGGACAAGAGGATAACAGGGAAAGAGTAGGGCCCATTCAGGACCAAAGTGGCAATCTGTGGAGGTTTAGAGGGAATTTGAAGAAAAGTTTTTTTCACCCAGAGGGTGTTTGGAATCTGGAACGCACTGCATGAAGGGGAGGTAGAGGCAGGAACCCATACAACATTTAAGAGGTATTTGGATGAGCACTTGAAACGTCACAGCATACAAGGCTACGGGCCAAGTGCTGGAAAATGGGAATAAAATAGTTAAATGCTTGATGACCGGCACAGACACGATGGGCCGAAGGGCCTGTTTCTGTGCTGTATAACTCTATGACTCTATAACAAAGGGAAAGTTGGGGTGAGGGAATAAGCAAGAGGTGCATGGTCACACCGCATGCAGCTCGTACTTCAATCCTGATTGTGGGATGAGGGTGAAGTGGGATTTGAGAAGGTGCATAACGCAGGAACGTAGCAGCATCCCGAACATAGCGGAGAGCCAACGTATGCAATAACATCATTGCACATGAGCATCTCCATGGACTCAGTGACATGGACATTGACTCAGTCAGCTGCTGCCTCTAATGGTTTACACAGGGGTGCTGTAGATGTGGACTGGTGCACAGCAGGTGAGCGAGGGTGATGTGTTGCTTGCAGAGCTCATGTCAGTTCCTATGGAACAGACAGTCTTTATCTGATAAGCCACTGCCGTACATCCCTACCTCACTGCTAGCCCTGTGTGCAGAGCCTGGGTGCCATCTGCCCTCCCTTGCATCTTCCATGTTGTAGGTCCTCAGCGTCCTCATAGTCTGAGGACGAATCCTGTTGACGTCTCTCATCATCATGCCAGGCTTTGCCCCTATTGGGGGCATAGTTGTGCAGAGCAACAAAGAAAGGAGCTGGCCTTTTCGGCCCGTAGTACAGGACATCACCCTATCCATACAGGCCTTGGAGACGCTCTTTCAGCATGCCAATCTCCTGCTCAATGATGGCTCATGTAGCTCAGTGGCTGGTGTTGTATCTCTCCTCTGCAGCGGTGGTGGAGTCTCTCACCAGTGTCGAGAGCCATGTCTGCAAATGATAGCCCTTATCTCCAAGAAGCCACCCTTCCATTTGAGTCAGTTCAGTGAACAGCGGTGGCAGCCGGGACTGGCGCAAGACCCAGGTGTCATGACAGCTGTCTGAGAAGCGGTCACAGATTCGCTGCAAGAATCTGTGGTGTTCACATACCAGCTTCACCTAGATTGAGAGGCTCCTTTAATGGTGATGTCTGCAGGTGGTAGCCTGGTGGGAGGCCTGATGACCACATGAGTGCAGTCTATGAACACTACAACCTATGGTTCTCCAGCAATGGTGCCAGAACCAATGGCCCTCAGGGCCTGGCTGAAGCAGACATACTCACTGGCCCTCCGGTGAAGGGCATCGGTGACCTCCCTGATACAGCGGTGCACTGCTGACTGTGTGACCCCACAAAGGTCTCTGGTGGGCCCCTAAAAAGCTGCAGAGGCGTCAGGCTTGCGAACCGCTGCCACTATGAGGAACAAAGGCATGGGATGTCCACCGGAGCCCATGGGCGGCAGGTGAGCAGGGCACAGAGATGTGTCACCGCCCGCTCTATACGCACAATCTCCTCTGACACTGGTGCTCTGACATCCGATGGCATGTGGGGCCTGTAGGTCCACAGCAACCGTAATAATGGTGGGCTCCCCTTGGGGGCTGCTGCTCACGACTGGGGGCCTGTCCGTGGATCACACCTGCCTGTTGGTATTGCCTCTGGTGCATATGGATCCTCACGTGCAGAGGATCACACAATGCAGGATGAGCCAGACCGATTTCCAAGAGATAAATAAAGTTGAAACCTGCCTGTATACGAAGATTCCTAACAGGGCAGGGATTGGTGTTGAGGGTACATCAGCTGCTTTCCTGGATCCACTATGTGGCATGCCAAGGCATTGCCCATCTTGGCCAACACTCAGAGTGGCACAGCATGACTACATCAAGATCCTACCAGCTGAATCGATTGCTCCCATTATCCATAAAATCTTAATGCTCCTGCCCTTTCTGGCACCCTCCCCACAAACAGGGTGCCTGGTGTGACATTGGCCCCCCCACAAACACAGAGAGTTTTTATATTCATTCATGGGATGTGGGCAACACTGGCCAGGCCAGCATTTATTGCCCATCCCTAATTGCCCTTGAGAAGGTGGTGGTGAGCTGCCTTCTTGAACCGCTGCAGTCCATGTGGGGTAGGTACACCCACAGTGCTGTTAGGAAGGGAGTTCCAGGATTTTGACCCAGCGACAGTGAAGGAACGGCGATATAGTTCCAAGTCAGGATGTTGTGTGACTTGGACGGGAACTTGCAGGTGGTGGTGTTCCCATGTATTTGCTGCCCTTGTTCTTCTAGTTGGTAGAGGTTGCGGGTTTGGAAGGTGCTGTCTAAGGAGCCTTGGTGCATTGCTGCAGTGCATCTTGTAGATGGTACACACTGCTGCTACTGTGCGTCGGTGGTGGAGGGAGTGAATGTTTGTAGATGGGGTGCCAATCAAGCGGGCCGCTTTGTCCTGGATGGTGTCGAGCTTCTTGAGTGTTGTTGGAGCTGCACCCATCCAGGCAAGTGGAGAGTATTCCATCACACTCCTGACTTGTGCCTTGTAGATGGTGGACAGGCTTTGGGGAGTCAGGAGGTGAGTTACTCGCCGCAGGATTCCTAGCCTCTGACCTGCTCTTGTAGCCACGGTATTTATATGATTACTCCAGTTCAGTTTCTGGTCAATGGTAGCCCCGAGGATGTTGATAGTGGGGGATTCAGCGATGGTATTGCCGTTGAATGTCAAGGGGAGATGGTTAGATTCTCTCTTGTTGGAGATGGTCATTGCATGGCACTTGTGTGGCGCGAATGTTACTTGCCACTTATCAGCCCAAGCCCAGATATTGTCCAGGTCTTGCTGCATTTCTACATGGACTGCTTCAGTATCTGAGGAGTCACGAATGGTGCTGAACATTGTGCAATCATCCACGAACATCCCCACTTCTGACCTTATGATTGAAGGAAGGTCATTGATGAAGCAGCTGAAGATGGTTGGGCCTAGGACACTATCCTGAGGAACTCCTGCAGTGATGTCCTGGAGCTCAGATGATTGACTTACAAACAACTACAACCATCTTCCTTTGAATTCGAATTAGAATTAGAACATTACAGCGCAGTACAGGCCCTTCGGCCCTCGATGTTGTGCCGACCTGTGAAGCATTAGGTATGACTCCAGCCAGTGGAGGGTTTTCCCCCTGATTCCCATTGACTCCAGTTTTGCTAGGGCTCCTTGATGCCATACTCGGTCAAATGCTGCCTTGATGTCAAGGGCAGTCACTCTCCCCTCACCTCTTGAGTTCAGCTCTTTTGTCCATGATTGAACCAAGGCTGTAATGAGGTCAGGAACCCAAACTGAGCGTCACTGAGCAGGTTATTGCTGAGCAAGTGCCACTTGATGGCACTGTTGATGACACCTTCCATCACTTTACTGATGATTGAGAGTGGATGATGGGATGGTAATTGGCTGTGTTGGACTTGTCCTGCCTTTTGTGTACAGGACATACCTGGGCAATTTTCCACATTGCAGGGTAGATGCCAGTGTTGTAGCTGTACTGGAACAGCTTGGCTAGGGTTGCAGCAAGTTCTGGAGCACAGGTCTTCAGTACTATTGCCGGAATATTGTCAGGACCCATAGCTTTTGCAGTATCCAGTGCCTTCACTCGTTTCTTGATATTACGTGGAGTGAATCGAATTGGCTGAAGTCTGGCATCTGTGATGCTGGGGACTTCAGGAGGAGGCCGAGATGGATCATCAACTCAGCGCTTCTGGCTGAAGATTGTTGCAAATGCTTCAGCCTTATCTTTCGCACCGATGTGCTGGGCTCCCCCATCACTGAGGATGGGGATATTTGTGGAGCCACCTCCTCTAGTTAGTTGTTTAATTGTCCACCACCATTCACAGCTGGATGTGGCAGAACTGCAGAGCTTAGATCTGATCCGTTGGTTATGGGATCGCTTAACTCTGTCTATCACATGCTGCTTACGCAGTTTGGCATGCAGATTGTAGCTTCACCAGGTTGACACCTCATTTTGCGGTATGCCTGGTGCTGCTCCTGGCATGCCCTCCTGCACTCTTCATTGAACCAGGGTTGGTCTCCTGGCTTGATGGTAATGGTAGAGTGGGGGATATGCTGGACCATGAGGTCACAGATTGTGGTTGAGTACAATTCTGCTGCTGCTGATGGCCCACAGAGCCTCATGGATGCCCAGTTTTGCATTGCTAGATCAGTTCGAAATCTATCCCATTTAGCACGGTGATAGTGCCACTCAACACGATGGACGGTATCCTCAATGTGAAGGCGGGACTTCGTCTCCACAAGGACTGTGCGGTGGTCACTCCTACCAATACAGTCATGGACAGAAGCATCTGCAGCAGGAAGATTGGTGAGGACGAGGTCAAGTATGTTTTTCCCTCTTGTTGGTTCCCCCACCACCTGCCGCAGACCCAGTCTAGCAGCTATGTCCTTTAGGACTTGGCCAGCTTGGTCAGTAGTGGTGCTCGCGAGCCACTATTGGTGATGGACATTGAAGTCCCCCACCCAGAGTACATTTTGTGCCGTTGCCATCCTCAGTGCTTCCTCCAAATGGTGTTCAACATGGAGGAGTACTGACTCATTAGCTGAGGGAGGGCGGTAGGTGGTAATCAGTAGGAGTGTAGACTGTTAACGGAGGGATGGTACACGGTACCTCCCTTCATGCCAGCACAGCTTTCTCTCCAGTAATCTCAGACCCCCTTCCTTAAGAATGCAGAGAGAGAGACCCTTGTATATACCCCTCTTTACAGAATGCAGAGTGAGACCCCTACATATCCCCCCTTTACAGAATGCAGAGTGAGACCCCTACATATCCCCCCCTTTACAGAATGCATAGTGAGACCCCTACATATCCCCCCCTTTGCAGAATGCAGAGTGAAACCCCTATATATACCCCCCTTTACAGAATGCAGAGTGAGACCCCTACATATCCCCCCCTTTCCAGAATGCAGAGTGAGACCCCTACATATCCCCCCTTTACAGAATGCAGAGTGAGACCCCCACATATCCCCCCTTTCCAGAATGCAGAGTGAGACCCCTACATATCCCCCCCTTTGCAGAATGCAGAGTGAAACCCCTCTATATACCCCCCTTTACAGAATGCAGAGTGAGACCCCTACATATCCCCCCTTTCCAGAATGCAGAGTGAGACCCCTACATATCCCCCCTTTACAGAATGCAGAGTGAGACCCCCACATATCCCCCCTTTACAGAATGCAGAGTGAGACCCCTGCATATTCCCCCCCCCTTTCCAGAATGCAGAGTGAGACCCCTACATATCCCCCCTTTACAGAATGCATAGTGAGACCCCTGCATATCCCCCCTTTCCAGAATGCAGTGAGACCCCTACATATCCCCCCTTTACAGAATGCATAGTGAGACCCCTGCATATCCCCCCTTTCCAGAATGCAGAGTGAGACCCCTACATATCCTCCCTTTCCAGAATGCAGTGAGACCCCTACATATCCCCCCTTTCCAGAATGCAGTGAGACCCCTACATATCCCCCCTTTACAGAATGCAGTGAGACCCCTACATATCCCCCCTTTCCAGAATGCAGTGAGACCCCTACATATCCCCCCTTTACAGAATGCAGTGAGACCCCTACATATCCCCCCTTTCCAGAATGCAGTGAGACCCCTACATATCCCCCCTTTCCAGAATGCAGAGTGAGACCCCTGCATATTCCCCCCCCCCCTTTCCAGAATGCAGAGTGAGACCCCTGCATATTCCCCCCTTTCCAGAATGCAGTGAGACCCCTGCATATCCCCCCTTTCCAGAATGCAGTGAGACCCCTACATATCCCCCCTTTCCAGAATGCAGTGAGACCCCTACATATCGCCCCTTTCCAGAATGCAGAGTGAGACCCCTGCATATTCCCCCCCCCCTTTCCAGAATGCAGAGTGAGACCCCTGCATATTCCCCCCTTTCCAGAATGCGGAGTGAGACCCCTGCATATCCCCCCCTTTACAGAATGCAGAGTGAGACCCCTGCATATTCCCCCCTTTCCAGAATGCAGAGTGAGACCCTTGCATATTCCCCCCTTTCCAGAATGCAGAGTGAGACTCCTGCATATCCCCCCCCCCTTTCCAGAATGCTGTGTGAAACCCCCTACATATTCCCCCCTTTCCAGAATGCAGAGTGAGACCCCTGTATATACCCCCCTTTCCAGAATGCAGAGTGAGACCCCTGCATATCCCCCCTTTCCAGAATGCAGAGTGAGACCCCTGCATATTCCCCCCCTTTCCAGAATGCAGAGTGAGACCCCTGCATATCCCCCCCCTTCCAGAATGCAGAGTGCGACCCCTGCATATTCCCCCCCTTTCCAGAATGCAGAGTGAGACCCCTGCATATCCCCCCCCTTTCCAGAATGCAGAGTGAGACCCCTACATATTCCCCCCCTTTCCAGAATGCAGAGTGAGACCCCTGCATATCCCCCCCCTTTCCAGAATGCAGAGTGCGACCCCTGCATATTCCCCCCCTTTCCAGAATGCAGAGTGAGACCCCTGCATATCCCCCCCTTTCCAGAATGCAGAGTGAGACCCCTACATATCCCCCCTTTCCAGAATGCAGAGTGAGACCCCTGCATATTCCCCCCTTTCCAGAATGCAGAGTGAGACCCCTGTATATACCCCCCTTTCCAGAATGCGGAGTGAGACCCCTACATATCCCCCCTTTCCAGAATGCAGAGTGAGACCCCTGCATATTCCCCCCTTTCCAGAATGCAGAGTGAGACCCCTGTGTATCCCCTCTCCTCCCTGAATATCCCCCCTCCTTCCTCCCTTCCGTAATGCAGAGTGAGGACCTGCCGGCTTTTCAGATCATGAAAGGGACAGCACGTGACAGCGGCCTGTTCGATGAAATATCTGGCAGTGTCGGTGTCAGTGTTCACTTTGGCAGGAAGGATAAAAAAGAAGCATATTATCTAAATGGTGAGAGATTGCAGAGCTCTGAGATGCAGAGGGATCTGGGTGTCCTCGTGCATGAATTGCAAAAGGTTAGTATGCAGGTACAGCACGTAATTAGGAAAGCTAATAGAATGTTATTGTTTATCACGAGGGGAATTGAATACAAAAGTAGGGAGTTTATGCTTCAGCTATACAGGACATTGGTGAGACCACATCTGGAGTATTGTGTACAGTACTGGTCTCCTTATTTAAGGAAGGATGTAAATGTGTTAGAGACAGTACAGAGAAGGTTTACTAGACTAATACCTGGAATGGGCGGGCTGTCTTATGAGGAATAATTGGACAGGCTAGGTTTGTATCCATTGGAATTTAGAAGAGTAAGAGGTGACCTGATTGAAACATATAAAATCCTGAGGGGTCCTGACAGGGTGGATGTGGAAAGGATGTTTCCCCTTGTGGGAGAATCTAGAATTAGGGATTACTGTATAAAAGTTAAGAGGTCGCCCATTTAAGACCGAGATAAGGAGAAATTTTTCTCAGAGTCTTGAATATATTTAAGATAGATTCTTGATAAGTAAAGGGGTGGAAGGTTATCGGCGGTAGGTGGAAATGTGGAGTAATCAGTTCAGCCATGAACTTATTGAATGGCGGAGCAGGATCGAAGGGCCGAGTGACTTACTCCCGCTCGTAATTCACATGTTCCTATGTTTATTTCTCTCTGCTTATTTCCTCCTGTTTATTTTCCTGCTTATTTCTGTTCTTTCCCTCTGTTTATTTCTCTGTTTATTTCTGTTCTTTCCCTCTGTTTATTTCTCTGTTTATTTCTGTTCTTTCCCTCTGTTTATTTCTCTGTTTATTTCTGTTCTCTCCCTCTGTTTATTTCTCTGTTTATTTCTGTTCATTCCCTCTGTTTATTTCTCTGTTTATTTCTGTTCTTTCCCTCTGTTTATTTCTCTGTTTATTTCTGTTCTTTCCCTCTGTTTATTTCTCTGTTTATTTCTGTTCTTTCCCTCTGTTTATTTCTCTGTTTATTTCTGTTCATTCCCTCTGTTTATTTCTCTGTTTATTTCTGTTCTTTCCCTCTGTTTATTTCTCTGTTTATTTCTGTTCTCTCCCTCTGTTTATTTCTCTGTTTATTTCTGTTCTTTCCCTCTGTTTATTTCTCTGTTTATTTCTGTTCTTTCCCTCTGTTTATTTCTCTGTTTATTTCTGTTCTTTCCCTCTGTTTATTTCTCTGTTTATTTCTGTTCTTTCCCTCTGTTTATTTCTCTGTTTATTTCTGTTCTTTCCCTCTGTTTATTTCTCTGTTTATTTCTGTTCATTCCCTCTGTTTATTTCTCTGTTTATTTCTGTTCTTTCCCTCTGTTTATTTCTCTGTTTATTTCTGTTCTCTCCCTCTGTTTATTTCTGTTCTTTCCCTCTGTTTATTTCTGTTCATTCTCTCTGTTTATTTCTGTTCTTTCCCTCTGTTTATTTCTGTTCATTCTCTCTGTTTATTTCTGTTCATTCCCTCTGTTTATTTCTCTGTTTATTTCTGTTCATTCCCTCTGTTTATTTCTCTGTTTATTTCTGTTCTTTCCCTCTGTTTATTTCTCTGTTTATTTCTGTTCTCTCCCTCTGTTTATTTCTCTGTTTATTTCTGTTCATTCCCTCTGTTTATTTCTCTGTTTATTTCTGTTCTTTCCCTCTGTTTATTTCTCTGTTTATTTCTGTTCTTTCCCTCTGTTTATTTCTCTGTTTATTTCTGTTCTCTCCCTCTGTTTATTTCTCTGTTTATTTCTGTTCTTTCCCTCTGTTTATTTCTCTGTTTATTTCTGTTCTTTCCCTCTGTTTATTTCTCTGTTTATTTCTGTTCTTTCCCTCTGTTTATTTCTCTGTTTATTTCTGTTCATTCCCTCTGTTTATTTCTCTGTTTATTTCTGTTCTTTCCCTCTATTTATTTCTCTGTTTATTTCTGTTCTCTCCCTCTGTTTATTTCTCTGTTTATTTCTGTTCTCTCCCTCTGTTTATTTCTCTGTTTATTTCTGTTCTCTCCCTCTGTTTATTTCTCTGTTTATTTCTGTTCTTTCCCTCTGTTTATTTCTCTGTTTATTTCTGTTCTTTCCCTCTGTTTATTTCTCTGTTTATTTCTGTTCTCTCCCTCTGTTTATTTCTCTGTTTATTTCTGTTCTCTCCCCCTGTTTATTTCTCTGTTTATTTCTGTTCATTCCCTCTGTTTATTTCTCTGTTTATTTCTGTTCTTTCCCTCTGTTTATTTCTCTGTTTATTTCTGTTCTTTCCCTCTGTTTATTTCTCTGTTTATTTCTGTTCTTTCCCTCTGTTTATTTCTCTGTTTATTTCTGTTCTTTCCCTCTGTTTATTTCTCTGTTTATTTCTGTTCATTCCCTCTGTTTATTTCTCTGTTTATTTCTGTTCTTTCCCTCTGTTTATTTCTCTGTTTATTTCTGTTCTTTCCCTCTGTTTATTTCTCTGTTTATTTCTGTTCTCTCCCCCTGTTTATTTCTCTGTTTATTTCAGTTCATTCCCTCTGTTTATTTCTCTGTTTATTTCTGTTCTTTCCCTCTGTTTATTTCTCTGTTTATTTCTGTTCTTTCCCTCTGTTTATTTCTCTGTTTATTTCTGTTCGTTCCCTCTCTTTATTTCTCTGTTTATTTCTGTTCATTCCCTCTGTTTATTTCTCTGTTTATTTCTGTTCTTTCCCTCTGTTTATTTCTCTGTTTATTTCTGTTCTCTCCCTCTGTTTATTTCTGTTCTTTCCCTCTGTTTATTTCTCTGTTTATTTCTGTTCTTTCCCTCTGTTTATTTCTCTGTTTATTTCTGTTCTTTCCCTCTGTTCATTCCCTCTGTTTATTTCTCTGTTTATTTCTGTTCTCTCCCTCTCTTTATTTCTCTGTTTATTTCTGTTCTCTCCCTCTGTTTATTTCTCTGTTTATTTCTGTTCTCTCCCTCTGTTTATTTCTCTGTTTATTTCTGTTCTTTCCCTCTGTTTATTTCTCTGTTTATTTCTGTTCATTCCCTCTGTTTATTTCTCTGTTTATTTCTGTTCTCTCCCTCTCTTTATTTCTCTGTTTATTTCTGTTCTTTCCCTCTGTTCATTCCCTCTGTTTATTTCTCTGTTTATTTCTGTTCTCTCCCTCTCTTTATTTCTCTGTTTATTTCTGTTCTCTCCCTCTGTTTATTTCTCTGTTTATTTCTGTTCTCTCCCTCTCTTTATTTCTCTGTTTATTTCTGTTCTCTCCCTCTGTTTATTTCTCTGTTTATTTCTGTTCTCTCCCTCTGTTTATTTCTCTGTTTATTTCTGTTCTCTCCCTCTGTTTATTTCTGTTCTCTCCCTCTGTTTATTTCTCTGTTTATTTCTGTTCTCTCCCTCTGTTTATTTCTCTGTTTATTTCTGTTCTCTCCCTCTGTTTATTTCTCTGTTTATTTCTGTTCTCTCCCTCTGTTTATTTCTCTGTTTATTTCTGTTCTTTCCCTCTGTTCATTCCCTCTGTTTATTTCTCTGTTTATTTCTGTTCTCTCCCTCTCTTCATTTCTCTGTTTATTTCTGTTCTCTCCCTCTGTTTATTTCTCTGTTTATTTCTGTTCTCTCCCTCTGTTTATTTCTCTGTTTATTTCTGTTCTCACCCTCTGTTTATTTCTCTGTTTATTTCTGTTCTCTCCCTCTGTTTATTTCTCTGTTTATTTCTGTTCTTTCCCTCTGTTTATTTCTCTGTTTATTTCTGTTCTTTCCCTCTGTTTATTTCTCTGTTTATTTCTGTTCTCTCCCTCTGTTTATTTCTCTGTTTATTTCTGTTCTTTCCCTCTGTTTATTTCTCTGTTTATTTCTGTTCTCTCCCTCTGTTTATTGCTCTGTTTATTTCTGTTCTCTCCCTCTGTTTATTTCTCTGTTTATTTCTGTTCTTTCCCTCTGTTTATTTCTCTGTTTATTTCTATTCATTCCCTCTGTTTATTTCTCTGTTTATTTCTGTTCTCTCCCTCTGTTTATTTCTCTGTTTATTTCTGTTCTTTCCCTCTGTTTATTTCTCTGTTTATTTCTGTTCTTTCCCTCTCTTTATTTCTCTGTTTATTTCTGTTCATTCCCTCTGTTTATTTCTCTGTTTATTTCTGTTCTTTCCCTCTGTTTATTTCTCTGTTTATTTCTGTTCTTTCCCTCTGTTTATTTCTCTGTTTATTTCTGTTCTTTCCCTCTGTTTATTTCTCTGTGTATTTCTGTTCATTCCCTCTGTTTATTTCTCTGTTTATTTCTGTTCTTTCCCTCTGTTTATTTCTCTGTTTATTTCTGTTCTTTCCCTCTGTTTATTTCTCTGTTTATTTCTGTTCTTTCCCTCTGTTTATTTCTCTGTGTATTTCTGTTCATTCCCTCTGTTTATTTCTCTGTTTATTTCTGTTCTTTCCCTCTGTTTATTTCTCTGTTTATTTCCGTTCTTTCCCTGTTTATTTCTCTGTTTATTTCTGTTCTTTCCCTCTGTTTATTTCTCTGTGTATTTCTGTTCATTCCCTCTGTTTATTTCTCTGTTTATTTCTGTTCTTTCCCTCTGTTTATTTCTCTGTTTATTTCTGTTCATTCCCTCTGTTTATTTCTCTGTTTATTTCTGTTCTTTCCCTCTGTTTATTTCTCTGTGTATTTCTGTTCATTCCCTCTGTTTATTTCTCTGTTTATTTCTGTTCTTTCCCTCTGTTTATTTCTCTGTTTATTTCTGTTCTTTCCCTCTGTTTATTTCTCTGTTTATTTCTGTTCTTTCCCTCTGTTTATTTCTCTGTTTATTTCTGTTCTTTCCCTCTCTTTATTTCTCTGTTTATTTCTGTTCATTCCCTCTGTTTATTTCTGTGTTTATTTCTGTTCTTTCCCTCTGTTTATTTCTCTGTTTATTTCTGTTCATTCCCTCTGTTTATTTCTCTGTTTATTTCTGTTCTTTCCCTCTGTTTATTTCTCTACAAGAAAGCCCCCAGCGATTTAACATCCGCAGCACTTAAAGCAGCCAGAAGTACTGCACAAAGAACAGCTAGGCGTTGCGCAAACGACTACTGGCAACACCTATGCAGTCATATTCAGCTGGCCTCAGACACCGGAAACATCAGAGGAATGTATGATGGCATGAAGAGAGCTCTTGGGCCAACCATCAAGAAGATCACCCCCCTCAAATCTAAATCGGGGGACATAATCACTGACCAACGCAAACAGATGGACCGCTGGGTTGAGCACTACCTAGAACTGTACTCCAGGGAGAATGCTGTCACTGAGACTGCCCTCAATGCAGCCCAGCCTCTACCAGTCATGGATGAGCTGGACATACAGCCAACCAAATCGGAACTCAGTGATGCCATTGATTCCCTAGCCAGCGGAAAAGCCCCTGGGAAGGACAGCATTACCCCTGAAATAATCAAGAGTGCCAAGCCTGCTATACTCTCAGCACTACATGAACTGCTATGCCTGTGCTGGGACGAGGGAGCAGTACCCCAGGACATGCGCGATGCCAACATCATCACCCTCTATAAAAACAAAGGTGACCGCGGTGACTGCAACAACTACCGTGGAATCTCCCTGCTCAGCATAGTGGGGAAAGTCTTTGCTCGAGTCGCTCTGAACAGGCTCCAGAAGCTGGCCGAGCGCGTCTACCCTGAGGCACAGTGTGGCTTTCGTGCAGAGAGATCGACTATTGACATGCTGTTCTCCCTTCGTCAGATACAGGAGAAATGCCGTGAACAACAGATGCCCCTCTACATTGCTTTCATTGATCTCACCAAAGCCTTTGACCTCGTCAGCAGACGTGGTCTCTTCAGACTACTAGAAAAGATCGGATGTCCACCAAAGCTACTAAGTATCATCACCTCATTCCATGACAATATGAAAGGCACAATTCAACATGGTGGCTCCTCATCAGAGCCCTTTCCTATCCTGAGTGGTGTGAAACAGGGCTGTGTTCTCGCACCCACACTTTTTGGGATTTTCTTCTCCCTGCTGCTTTCACATGCGTTCAAATCCTCTGAAGAAGGAATTTTCCTCCACACAAGATCAGGGGGCAGGTTGTTCAACCTTGCCCGTCTAAGAGCGAAGTCCAAAGTACGGAAAGTCCTCATCAGAGAACTCCTCTTTGCTGACGATGCTGCTTTAACATCTCACACTGAAGAATGCCTGCAGAGTCTCATCGACAGGTTTGCGTCTGCCTGCAATGAATTTGGCCTAACCATCAGCCTCAAGAAAACGAACATCATGGGGCAGGATGTCAGAAATGCTCCATCCATCAATATTGGCGACCACGCTCTGGAAGTGGTTCAAGAGTTCACCTACCTAGGCTCAACTATCACCAGTAACCTGTCTCTAGATGCAGAAATCAACAAGCGCATGGGTAAGGCTTCCACTGCTATGTCCAGACTGGCCAAGAGAGTGTGGGAAAATGGCGCACTGACACGGAACACAAAAGTCCGAGTGTATCAGGCCTGTGTCCTCAGTACCTTGCTCTACGGCAGCGAGGCCTGGACAACGTATGCCAGCCAAGAGCGACGTCTCAATTCATTCCATCTTCGCTGCCTTCGGAGAATACTTGGCATCAGGTGGCAGGACTATATCTCCAACACAGAAGTCCTTGAAGCGGCCAACATCCCCAGCTTATACACACTACTGAGTCAGCGGCGCTTGAGATGGCTTGGCCATGTGAGCCGCATGGAAGATGGCAGGATCCCCAAAGACACATTGTACAGTGAGCTCGCCACTGGTATCAGACCCACCGGCCGTCCATGTCTCCGTTATAAAGACGTCTGCAAACGCGACATGAAATCGTGTGACATTGATCACAAGTCGTGGGAGTCAGTTGCCAGCATTCGCCAGAGCTGGCGGGCAGCCATAAAGACAGGGCTAAATTGTGGCGAGTCGAAGAGACTTAGTAGTTGGCAGGAAAAAAGACAGAGGCGCAAGGGGAGAGCCAACTGTGCAACAGCCCCAACAAACAAATTTCTCTGCAGCACCTGTGGAAGAGCCTGTCACTCCAGAATTGGCCTTTATAGCCACTCCAGGCGCTGCTTCACAAACCACTGACCACCTCCAGGCGCGTATCCATTGTCTCTCGAGATAAGGAGGCCCAAAAGAAAGAAATTTCTCTGTTTATTTCTGTTCATTCCCTCTGTTTATTTCTCTGTTTATTTCTGTTCTCTCCCTCTGTTTATTTCTCTGTTTATTTCTGTTCTTTCCCTCTGTTTATTTCTCTGTTTATTTCTGTTCTTTCCCTCTGTTTATTTCTCTGTTTATTTCTGTTCTTTCCCTCTGTTCATTCCCTCTGTTTATTTCTCTGTTTATTTCTGTTCTCTCCCTCTGTTTATTTCTCTGTTTATTTCTGTTCTCTCCCTCTGTTTATTTCTCTGTTTATTTCTGTTCTCTCCCTCTGTTTATTGCTCTGTTTATTTCTGTTCTCTCCCTCTGTTTATTTCTCTGTTTATTTCTGTTCATTCCGTCTGTTTATTTCTCTGTTTATTTCTGTTCATTCCCTCTGTTTATTTCTCTGTTTATTTCTGTTCTCTCCCTCTGTTTATTTCTCTGTTTATTTCTGTTCTTTCCCTCTGTTTATTTCTCTGTTTATTTCTGTTCTTTCCCTCTGTTTATTTCTCTGGTTATTTCTGTTCTTTCCCTCTGTTTATTTCTGTTCATTCTCTCTGTTTATTTCTGTTCATTCCCTCTGTTTATTTCTCTGTTTATTTCTGTTCATTCCCTCTGTTTATTTCTCTGTTTATTTCTGTTCTTTCCCTCTGTTTATTTCTCTGTTTATTTCTGTTCTCTCCCTCTGTTTATTTCTCTGTTTATTTCTGTTCATTCCCTCTGTTTATTTCTCTGTTTATTTCTGTTCTTTCCCTCTGTTTATTTCTCTGTTTATTTCTGTTCTTTCCCTCTGTTTATTTCTCTGTTTATTTCTGTTCTCTCCCTCTGTTTATTTCTCTGTTTATTTCTGTTCTTTCCCTCTGTTTATTTCTCTGTTTATTTCTGTTCTTTCCCTCTGTTTATTTCTCTGTTTATTTCTGTTCTTTCCCTCTGTTTATTTCTCTGTTTATTTCTGTTCATTCCCTCTGTTTATTTCTCTGTTTATTTCTGTTCTTTCCCTCTATTTATTTCTCTGTTTATTTCTGTTCTCTCCCTCTGTTTATTTCTCTGTTTATTTCTGTTCTCTCCCTCTGTTTATTTCTCTGTTTATTTCTGTTCTCTCCCTCTGTTTATTTCTCTGTTTATTTCTGTTCTTTCCCTCTGTTTATTTCTCTGTTTATTTCTGTTCTTTCCCTCTGTTTATTTCTCTGTTTATTTCTGTTCTCTCCCTCTGTTTATTTCTCTGTTTATTTCTGTTCTCTCCCCCTGTTTATTTCTCTGTTTATTTCTGTTCATTCCCTCTGTTTATTTCTCTGTTTATTTCTGTTCTTTCCCTCTGTTTATTTCTCTGTTTATTTCTGTTCTTTCCCTCTGTTTATTTCTCTGTTTATTTCTGTTCTTTCCCTCTGTTTATTTCTCTGTTTATTTCTGTTCTTTCCCTCTGTTTATTTCTCTGTTTATTTCTGTTCATTCCCTCTGTTTATTTCTCTGTTTATTTCTGTTCTTTCCCTCTGTTTATTTCTCTGTTTATTTCTGTTCTTTCCCTCTGTTTATTTCTCTGTTTATTTCTGTTCTCTCCCCCTGTTTATTTCTCTGTTTATTTCAGTTCATTCCCTCTGTTTATTTCTCTGTTTATTTCTGTTCTTTCCCTCTGTTTATTTCTCTGTTTATTTCTGTTCTTTCCCTCTGTTTATTTCTCTGTTTATTTCTGTTCGTTCCCTCTCTTTATTTCTCTGTTTATTTCTGTTCATTCCCTCTGTTTATTTCTCTGTTTATTTCTGTTCTTTCCCTCTGTTTATTTCTCTGTTTATTTCTGTTCTCTCCCTCTGTTTATTTCTGTTCTTTCCCTCTGTTTATTTCTCTGTTTATTTCTGTTCTTTCCCTCTGTTTATTTCTCTGTTTATTTCTGTTCTTTCCCTCTGTTCATTCCCTCTGTTTATTTCTCTGTTTATTTCTGTTCTCTCCCTCTCTTTATTTCTCTGTTTATTTCTGTTCTCTCCCTCTGTTTATTTCTCTGTTTATTTCTGTTCTCTCCCTCTGTTTATTTCTCTGTTTATTTCTGTTCTTTCCCTCTGTTTATTTCTCTGTTTATTTCTGTTCATTCCCTCTGTTTATTTCTCTGTTTATTTCTGTTCTCTCCCTCTCTTTATTTCTCTGTTTATTTCTGTTCTTTCCCTCTGTTCATTCCCTCTGTTTATTTCTCTGTTTATTTCTGTTCTCTCCCTCTCTTTATTTCTCTGTTTATTTCTGTTCTCTCCCTCTGTTTATTTCTCTGTTTATTTCTGTTCTCTCCCTCTCTTTATTTCTCTGTTTATTTCTGTTCTCTCCCTCTGTTTATTTCTCTGTTTATTTCTGTTCTCTCCCTCTGTTTATTTCTCTGTTTATTTCTGTTCTCTCCCTCTGTTTATTTCTGTTCTCTCCCTCTGTTTATTTCTCTGTTTATTTCTGTTCTCTCCCTCTGTTTATTTCTCTGTTTATTTCTGTTCTCTCCCTCTGTTTATTTCTCTGTTTATTTCTGTTCTCTCCCTCTGTTTATTTCTCTGTTTATTTCTGTTCTTTCCCTCTGTTCATTCCCTCTGTTTATTTCTCTGTTTATTTCTGTTCTCTCCCTCTCTTCATTTCTCTGTTTATTTCTGTTCTCTCCCTCTGTTTATTTCTCTGTTTATTTCTGTTCTCTCCCTCTGTTTATTTCTCTGTTTATTTCTGTTCTCACCCTCTGTTTATTTCTCTGTTTATTTCTGTTCTCTCCCTCTGTTTATTTCTCTGTTTATTTCTGTTCTTTCCCTCTGTTTATTTCTCTGTTTATTTCTGTTCTTTCCCTCTGTTTATTTCTCTGTTTATTTCTGTTCTCTCCCTCTGTTTATTTCTCTGTTTATTTCTGTTCTTTCCCTCTGTTTATTTCTCTGTTTATTTCTGTTCTCTCCCTCTGTTTATTGCTCTGTTTATTTCTGTTCTCTCCCTCTGTTTATTTCTCTGTTTATTTCTGTTCTTTCCCTCTGTTTATTTCTCTGTTTATTTCTATTCATTCCCTCTGTTTATTTCTCTGTTTATTTCTGTTCTCTCCCTCTGTTTATTTCTCTGTTTATTTCTGTTCTTTCCCTCTGTTTATTTCTCTGTTTATTTCTGTTCTTTCCCTCTGTTTATTTCTCTGGTTATTTCTGTTCTTTCCCTCTGTTTATTTCTCTGTTTATTTCTGTTCTTTCCCTCTGTTTATTTCTCTGTTTATTTCTGTTCTTTCCCTCTGTTTATTTCTCTGTTTATTTCTGTTCATTCCCTCTGTTTATTTCTCTGTTTATTTCTGTTCTCTCCCTCTGTTTATTTCACTGTTTATTTCTGTTCTTTCCCTCTGTTTATTTCTCTGTTTATTTCTGTTCTTTCCCTCTGTTTATTTCTCTGGTTATTTCTGTTCTTTCCCTCTGTTTATTTCTCTGTTTATTTCTGTTCTTTCCCTCTGTTTATTTCTCTGGTTATTTCTGTTCTTTCCCTCTGTTTATTTCTCTGTTTATTTCTGTTCTTTCCCTCTGTTTATTTCTCTGGTTATTTCTGTTCTTTCCCTCTGTTTATTTCTCTGTTTATTTCTCTGTTTATTTCTGTTCTTTCCCTCTGTTTATTTCTCTGTTTATTTCTGTTCTCTCCCTCTGTTTATTTCTCTGTTTATTTCTGTTCTTTCCCTCTGTTTATTTCTCTGTTTATTTCTGTTCTTTCCCTCTGTTTATTTCTCTGGTTATTTCTGTTCTTTCCCTCTGTTTATTTCTCTGTTTATTTCTGTTCATTCTCTCTGTTTATTTCTGTTCATTCCCTCTGTTTATTTCTCTGTTTATTTCTGTTCATTCCCTCTGTTTATTTCTCTGTTTATTTCTGTTCTTTCCCTCTGTTTATTTCTCTGTTTATTTCTGTTCTCTCCCTCTGTTTATTTCTCTGTTTATTTCTGTTCATTCCCTCTGTTTATTTCTCTGTTTATTTCTGTTCATTCCCTCTGTTTATTTCTCTGTTTATTTCTGTTCTTTCCCTCTGTTTATTTCTCTGTTTATTTCTGTTCTTTCCCTCTGTATATTTCTCTGTTTATTTCTGTTCTTTCCCTCTGTTTATTTCTCTGTTTATTTCTGTTCTCTCCCTCTGTTTATTTCTCTGTTTATTTCTGTTCTCTCCCTCTGTTTATTTCTCTGTTTATTTCTGTTCTTTCCCTCTGTTTATTTCTGTTCTTTCCCTCTGTTTATTTCTCTGTTTATTTCTGTTCTCTCCCTCTGTTTATTTCTCTGTTTATTTCTGTTCTTTCCCTCTGTTTATTTCTGTTCTTTCCCTCTGTTTATTTCTCTGTTTATTTCTGTTCTTTCCCTCTGTTTATTTCTCTGTTTATTTCTGTTCTCTCCCTCTGTTTATTTCTCTGTTTATTTCTGTTCTTTCCCTCTGTTTATTTCTCTGTTTATTTCTGTTCTTTCCCTCTGTTTATTTCTCTGTTTATTTCTGTTCTTTCCCTCTGTTTATTTCTCTGTTTATTTCTGTTCTCTCCCTCTGTTTATTTCTCTGTTTATTTCTGTTCTTTCCCTCTGTTTATTTCTCTGTTTATTTCTGTTCTCTCCCTCTGTTTATTTCTCTGTTTATTTCTGTTCTCTCCCTCTGTTTATTTCTCTGTTTATTTCTGTTCTCTCCCTCTGTTTATTTCTCTGTTTATTTCTGTTCTTTCCCTCTGTTTATTTCTCTGTTTATTTCTGTTCTCTCCCTCTGTTTATTTCTCTGTTTATTTCTGTTCTTTCCCTCTGTTTATTTCTGTTCTTTCCCTCTGTTTATTTCTCTGTTTATTTCTGTTCTCTCCCTCTGTTTATTTCTCTGTTTATTTCTGTTCTTTCCCTCTGTTTATTTCTGTTCTTTCCCTCTGTTTATTTCTCTGTTTATTTCTGTTCTTTCCCTCTGTTTATTTCTCTGGTTATTTCTGTTCTTTCCCTCCGTTTATTTCTCTGTTTATTTCTGTTCTCTCCCTCTGTTTATTTCTCTGTTTATTTCTGTTCTCTCCCCCTGTTTATTTCTCTGTTTATTTCTGTTCATTCCCTCTGTTTATTTCTCTGTTTATTTCTGTTCTTTCCCTCTGTTTATTTCTCTGTTTATTTCTGTTCTTTCCCTCTGTTTATTTCTCTGTTTATTTCTGTTCTTTCCCTCTGTTTATTTCTCTGTTTATTTCTGTTCATTCCCTCTGTTTATTTCTCTGTTTATTTCTGTTCTTTCCCTCTGTTTATTTCTCTGTTTATTTCTGTTCTCTCCCTCTGTTTATTTCTCTGTTTATTTCTGTTCATTCCCTCTGTTTATTTCTCTGTTTATTTCTGTTCTCTCCCTCTGTTTATTTCTCTGTTTATTTCTGTTCTTTCCCTCTGTTTATTTCTCTGTTTATTTCTGTTCTTTCCCTCTGTTTATTTCTCTGGTTATTTCTGTTCTTTCCCTCTGTTTATTTCTCTGTTTATTTCTGTTCTTTCCCTCTGTTTATTTCTCTGGTTATTTCTGTTCTTTCCCTCTGTTTATTTCTCTGCTTATTTCTGTTCTTTCCCTCTGTTTATTTCTCTGGTTATTTCTGTTCTTTCCCTCTGTTTATTTCTCTGTTTATTTCTCTGTTTATTTCTGTTCTTTCCCTCTGTTTATTTCTCTGTTTATTTCTGTTCTCTCCCTCTGTTTATTTCTCTGTTTATTTCTGTTCTTTCCCTCTGTTTATTTCTCTGTTTATTTCTGTTCTTTCCCTCTGTTTATTTCTCTGGTTATTTCTGTTCTTTCCCTCTGTTTATTTCTCTGTTTATTTCTGTTCATTCTCTCTGTTTATTTCTGTTCATTCCCTCTGTTTATTTCTCTGTTTATTTCTGTTCATTCCCTCTGTTTATTTCTCTGTTTATTTCTGTTCTTTCCCTCTGTTTATTTCTCTGTTTATTTCTGTTCTCTCCCTCTGTTTATTTCTCTGTTTATTTCTGTTCATTCCCTCTGTTTATTTCTCTGTTTATTTCTGTTCATTCCCTCTGTTTATTTCTCTGTTTATTTCTGTTCTTTCCCTCTGTTTATTTCTCTGTTTATTTCTGTTCTTTCCCTCTGTATATTTCTCTGTTTATTTCTGTTCTTTCCCTCTGTTTATTTCTCTGTTTATTTCTGTTCTCTCCCTCTGTTTATTTCTCTGTTTATTTCTGTTCTTTCCCTCTGTTTATTTCTCTGTTTATTTCTGTTCTCTCCCTCTGTTTATTTCTCTGTTTATTTCTGTTCTCTCCCTCTGTTTATTTCTCTGTTTATTTCTGTTCATTCCCTCTGTTTATTTCTCTGTTTATTTCTGTTCATTCCCTCTGTTTATTTCTCTGTTTATTTCTGTTCTCTCCCTCTGTTTATTTCTCTGTTTATTTCTGTTCTTTCCCTCTGTTTATTTCTGTTCTTTCCCTCTGTTTATTTCTCTGTTTATTTCTGTTCTTTCCCTCTGTTTATTTCTCTGTTTATTTCTGTTCTCTCCCTCTGTTTATTTCTCTGTTTATTTCTGTTCTTTCCCTCTGTTTATTTCTCTGTTTATTTCTGTTCTTTCCCTCTGTTTATTTCTCTGTTTATTTCTGTTCTTTCCCTCTGTTTATTTCTCTGTTTATTTCTGTTCTTTCCCTCTGTTTATTTCTCTGTTTATTTCTGTTCTTTCCCACTGTTTATTTCTCTGTTTATTTCTGTTCTTTCCCTCTGTTTATTTCTCTGTTTATTTCTGTTCTCTCCCTCTGTTTATTTCTCTGTTTATTTCTGTTCATTCCCTCTGTTTATTTCTCTGTTTATTTCTATTCATTCCCTCTGTTTATTTCTCTGTTTATTTCTGTTCTTTCCCTCTGTTTATTTCTCTGTTTATTTCTGTTCTCTCCCTCTGTTTATTTCTGTTCTTTCCCTCTGTTTATTTCTCTGTTTATTTCTCTTCTCTCCCACTGTTTATTTCTCTGTTTATTTCTGTTCTTTCCCTCTGTTTATTTCTCTGTTTATTTCTATTCATTCCCTCTGTTTATTTCTCTGTTTATTTCTGTTCATTCCCTCTGTTTATTTCTCTGTTTATTTCTGTTCTTTCCCTCTGTTTATTTCTCTGTTTATTTCTGTTCTCTCCCTCTGTTTATTTCTCTGTTTATTTCTGTTCATTCCCTCTGTTTATTTCTCTGTTTATTTCTGTTCTTTCCCTCTGTTTATTTCTCTGTTTATTTCTGTTCTCTCCCTCTGTTTATTTCTCTGTTTATTTCTGTTCTTTCCCTCTGTTTATTTCTCTGTTTATTTCTGTTCTCTCCCTCTGTTTATTTCTCTGTTTATTTCTGTTCTTTCCCTCTGTTTATTTCTCTGTTTATTTCTGTTCTCTCCCTCTGTTTATTTCTCTGTTTATTTCTGTTCATTCCCTCTGTTTATTTCTCTGTTTATTTCTGTTCTTTCCCTCTGTTTATTTCTCTGTTTATTTCTGTTCTCTCCCTCTGTTTATTTCTCTGTTTATTTCTGTTCTTTCCCTCTGTTTATTTCTCTGTTTATTTCTGTTCTTTCCCTCTGTTTATTTCTCTGTTTATTTCTGTTCTTTCCCTCTGTTTATTTCTCTGTTTATTTCTGTTCTCTCCCTCTGTTTATTTCTCTGTTTATTTCTGTTCTTTCCCTCTGTTTATTTCTCTGTTTATTTCTGTTCTCTCCCTCTGTTTATTTCTCTGTTTATTTCTGTTCTCTCCCTCTGTTTATTTCTCTGTTTATTTCTGTTCTCTCCCTCTGTTTATTTCTCTGTTTATTTCTGTTCTTTCCCTCTGTTTATTTCTCTGTTTATTTCTGTTCTCTCCCTCTGTTTATTTCTCTGTTTATTTCTGTTCTTTCCCTCTGTTTATTTCTCTGTTTATTTCTGTTCTTTCCCTCTGTTTATTTCTCTGTTTATTTCTGTTCTTTCCCTCTGTTTATTTCTCTGTTTATTTCTGTTCTCTCCCTCTGTTTATTTCTCTGTTTATTTCTGTTCTTTCCCTCTGTTTATTTCTCTGTTTATTTCTGTTCTTTCCCTCTGTTTATTTCTCTGTTTATTTCTGTTCTTTCCCTCTGTTTATTTCTCTGTTTATTTCTGTTCATTCCCTCTGTTTATTTCTCTGTTTATTTCTGTTCTTTCCCTCTGTTTATTTCTCTGTTTATTTCTGTTCTTTCCATCTGTTTATTTCTCTGTTTATTTCTGTTCTTTCCCTCTGTTTATTTCTCTGTTTATTTCTGTTCTCTCCCTCTGTTTATTTCTCTGTTTATTTCTGTTCTCTCCCTCTGTTTATTTCTCTGTTTATTTCTCTTCTTTCCCTCTGTTTATTTCTCTGTTTATTTCTGTTCTCTCCCTCTGTTTATTTCTCTGTTTATTTCTGTTCTTTCCCTCTGTTTATTTCTCTGTTTATTTCTGTTCTTTCCCTCTGTTTATTTCTCTGTTTATTTCTGTTCTCTCCCTCTGTTTATTTCTCTGTTTATTTCTGTTCTTTCCCTCTGTTTATTTCTCTGTTTATTTCTATTCATTCCCTCTGTTTATTTCTCTGTTTATTTCTGTTCATTCCCTCTGTTTATTTCTCTGTTTATTTCTGTTCTTTCCCTCTGTTTATTTCTCTGTTTATTTCTGTTCTCTCCCTCTGTTTATTTCTCTGTTTATTTCTGTTCATTCCCTCTGTTTATTTCTCTGTTTATTTCTGTTCTTTCCCTCTGTTTATTTCTCTGTTTATTTCTGTTCTCTCCCTCTGTTTATTTCTCTGTTTATTTCTGTTCTTTCCCTCTGTTTATTTCTCTGTTTATTTCTGTTCTCTCCCTCTGTTTATTTCTCTGTTTATTTCTGTTCTTTCCCTCTGTTTATTTCTCTGTTTATTTCTGTTCTCTCCCTCTGTTTATTTCTCTGTTTATTTCTGTTCATTCCCTCTGTTTATTTCTCTGTTTATTTCTGTTCTTTCCCTCTGTTTATTTCTCTGTTTATTTCTGTTCTCTCCCTCTGTTTATTTCTCTGTTTATTTCTGTTCTTGCCCTCTGTTTATTTCTCTGTTTATTTCTGTTCTTTCCCTCTGTTTATTTCTCTGTTTATTTCTGTTCTCTCCCTCTGTTTATTTCTCTGTTTATTTCTGTTCTTTCCCTCTGTTTATTTCTCTGTTTATTTCTGTTCATTCCCTCTGTTTATTTCTCTGTTTATTTCTGTTCTTTCCCTCTGTTTATTTCTCTGTTTATTTCTGTTCTCTCCCTCTGTTTATTTCTCTGTTTATTTCTGTTCTTTCCCTCTGTTTATTTCTCTGTTTATTTCTGTTCTCTCCCTCTGTTTATTTCTCTGTTTATTTCTGTTCTTTCCCTCTGTTTATTTCTCTGTTTATTTCTGTTCTCTCCCTCTGTTTATTTCTCTGTTTATTTCTGTTCATTCCCTCTGTTTATTTCTCTGTTTATTTCTGTTCTTTCCCTCTGTTTATTTCTCTGTTTATTTCTGTTCTCTCCCTCTGTTTATTTCTCTGTTTATTTCTGTTCTCTCCCCCTGTTTATTTCTCTGTTTATTTCTGTTCATTCCCTCTGTTTATTTCTCTGTTTATTTCTGTTCTTTCCCTCTGTTTATTTCTCTGTTTATTTCTGTTCTTTCCCTCTGTTTATTTCTCTGTTTATTTCTGTTCTTTCCCTCTGTTTATTTCTCTGTTTATTTCTGTTCTTTCCCTCTGTTTATTTCTCTGTTTATTTCTGTTCTTTCCCGCTGTTTATTTCTCTGTTTATTTCTGTTCTTTCCCTCTGTTTATTTCTCTGTTTATTTCTGTTCTTTCCCGCTGTTTATTTCTCTGTTTATTTCTGTTCTTTCCCTCTGTTTATTTCTGTTCTTTCCCTCTGTTTATTTCTCTGTTTATTTCTGTTCTTTCCCTCTGTTTATTTCTCTGTTTATTTCTGTTCTTTCCCTCTGTTTATTTCTCTGTTTATTTCTGTTCTTTCCCTCTGTTTATTTCTCTGTTTATTTCTGTTCTTTCCCTCTGTTTATTTCTCTGTTTATTTCTGTTCTTTCCCGCTGTTTATTTCTCTGTTTATTTCTGTTCTTTCCCGCTGTTTATTTCTCTGTTTATTTCTGTTCTTTCCCTCTGTTTATTTCTCTGTTTATTTCTGTTCATTCCCTCTGTTTATTTCTCTGTTTATTTCTGTTCTTTCCCGCTGTTTATTTCTCTGTTTATTTCTGTTCTTTCCCTCTGTTTATTTCTGTTCTTTCCCTCTGTTTATTTCTCTGTTTATTTCTGTTCTTTCCCTCTGTTTATTTCTCTGTTTATTTCTGTTCTTTCCCTCTGTTTATTTCTCTGTTTATTTCTGTTCTTTCCCGCTGTTTATTTCTCTGTTTATTTCTGTTCTTTCCCTCTGTTTATTTCTCTGTTTATTTCTGTTCTTTCCCGCTGTTTATTTCTCTGTTTATTTCTGTTCTTTCCCGCTGTTTATTTCTCTGTTTATTTCTGTTCTTTCCCTCTGTTTATTTCTCTGTTTATTTCTGTTCTTTCCCTCTGTTTATTTCTCTGTTTATTTCTGTTCTTTCCCTCTGTTTATTTCTCTGTTTATTTCTGTTCATTCCCTCTGTTTATTTCTCTGTTTATTTCTGTTCATTCCCTCTGTTTATTTCTCTGTTTATTTCTGTTCTTTCCCTCTGTTTATTTCTCTGTTTATTTCTGTTCATTCCCTCTGTTTATTTCTCTGTTTATTTCTGTTCTTTCCCTCTGTTTATTTCTCTGTTTATTTCTGTTCTTTCCCTCTGTTTATTTCTCTGTTTATTTCTGTTCTCTCCCTCTGTTTATTTCTCTGTTTATTTCTGTTCTTTCCCTCTGTTCATTCCCTCTGTTTATTTCTCTGTTTATTTCTGTTCTCTCCCTCTCTTCATTTCTCTGTTTATTTCTGTTCTCTCCCTCTGTTTATTTCTCTGTTTATTTCTGTTCTCTCCCTCTGTTTATTTCTCTGTTTATTTCTGTTCTCACCCTCTGTTTATTTCTCTGTTTATTTCTGTTCTCTCCCTCTGTTTATTTCTCTGTTTATTTCTGTTCTTTCCCTCTGTTTATTTCTCTGTTTATTTCTGTTCTTTCCCTCTGTTTATTTCTCTGTTTATTTCTGTTCTCTCCCTCTGTTTATTTCTCTGTTTATTTCTGTTCTTTCCCTCTGTTTATTTCTCTGTTTATTTCTGTTCTCTCCCTCTGTTTATTGCTCTGTTTATTTCTGTTCTGTCCCTCTGTTTATTTCTCTGTTTATTTCTGTTCTTTCCCTCTGTTTATTTCTCTGTTTATTTCTATTCATTCCCTCTGTTTATTTCTCTGTTTATTTCTGTTCTCTCCCTCTGTTTATTTCTCTGTTTATTTCTGTTCTTTCCCTCTGTTTATTTCTCTGTTTATTTCTGTTCTTTCCCTCTGTTTATTTCTCTGGTTATTTCTGTTCTTTCCCTCTGTTTATTTCTCTGTTTATTTCTGTTCTTTCCCTCTGTTTATTTCTCTGTTTATTTCTGTTCTTTCCCTCTGTTTATTTCTCTGTTTATTTCTGTTCATTCCCTCTGTTTATTTCTCTGTTTATTTCTGTTCTCTCCCTCTGTTTATTTCTCTGTTTATTTCTGTTCTTTCCCTCTGTTTATTTCTCTGTTTATTTCTGTTCTTTCCCTCTGTTTATTTCTCTGGTTATTTCTGTTCTTTCCCTCTGTTTATTTCTCTGTTTATTTCTGTTCTTTCCCTCTGTTTATTTCTCTGGTTATTTCTGTTCTTTCCCTCTGTTTATTTCTCTGTTTATTTCTGTTCTTTCCCTCTGTTTATTTCTCTGGTTATTTCTGTTCTTTCCCTCTGTTTATTTCTCTGTTTATTTCTCTGTTTATTTCTGTTCTTTCCCTCTGTTTATTTCTCTGTTTATTTCTGTTCTCTCCCTCTGTTTATTTCTCTGTTTATTTCTGTTCTTTCCCTCTGTTTATTTCTCTGTTTATTTCTGTTCTTTCCCTCTGTTTATTTCTCTGTTTATTTCTATTCATTCCCTCTGTTTATTTCTCTGTTTATTTCTGTTCTCTCCCTCTGTTTATTTCTCTGTTTATTTCTGTTCTTTCCCTCTGTTTATTTCTCTGTTTATTTCTGTTCTTTCCCTCTGTTTATTTCTCTGGTTATTTCTGTTCTTTCCCTCTGTTTATTTCTCTGTTTATTTCTGTTCTTTCCCTCTGTTTATTTCTCTGTTTATTTCTGTTCTTTCCCTCTGTTTATTTCTCTGTTTATTTCTGTTCATTCCCTCTGTTTATTTCTCTGTTTATTTCTGTTCTCTCCCTCTGTTTATTTCTCTGTTTATTTCTGTTCTTTCCCTCTGTTTATTTCTCTGTTTATTTCTGTTCTTTCCCTCTGTTTATTTCTCTGGTTATTTCTGTTCTTTCCCTCTGTTTATTTCTCTGTTTATTTCTGTTCTTTCCCTCTGTTTATTTCTCTGGTTATTTCTGTTCTTTCCCTCTGTTTATTTCTCTGTTTATTTCTGTTCTTTCCCTCTGTTTATTTCTCTGGTTATTTCTGTTCTTTCCCTCTGTTTATTTCTCTGTTTATTTCTCTGTTTATTTCTGTTCTTTCCCTCTGTCTTTTTCTCTGTTTATTTCTGTTCTCTCCCTCTGTTTATTTCTCTGTTTATTTCTGTTCTTTCCCTCTGTTTATTTCTCTGTTTATTTCTGTTCTTTCCCTCTGTTTATTTCTCTGGTTATTTCTGTTCTTTCCCTCTGTTTATTTCTCTGTTTATTTCTGTTCATTCTCTCTGTTTATTTCTGTTCATTACCTCTGTTTATTTCTCTGTTTATTTCTGTTCATTCCCTCTGTTTATTTCTCTGTTTATTTCTGTTCTTTCCCTCTGTTTATTTCTCTGTTTATTTCTGTTCTCTCCCTCTGTTTATTTCTCTGTTTATTTCTGTTCATTCCCTCTGTTTATTTCTCTGTTTATTTCTGTTCATTCCCTCTGTTTATTTCTCTGTTTATTTCTGTTCTTTCCCTCTGTTTATTTCTCTGTTTATTTCTGTTCTTTCCCTCTGTATATTTCTCTGTTTATTTCTGTTCTTTCCCTCTGTTTATTTCTCTGTTTATTTCTGTTCTCTCCCTCTGTTTATTTCTCTGTTTATTTCTGTTCTTTCCCTCTGTTTATTTCTCTGTTTATTTCTGTTCTCTCCCTCTGTTTATTTCTCTGTTTATTTCTGTTCTCTCCCTCTGTTTATTTCTCTGTTTATTTCTGTTCATTCCCTCTGTTTATTTCTCTGTTTATTTCTGTTCATTCCCTCTGTTTATTTCTCTGTTTATTTCTGTTCTCTCCCTCTGTTTATTTCTCTGTTTATTTCTGTTCTTTCCCTCTGTTTATTTCTGTTCTTTCCCTCTGTTTATTTCTCTGTTTATTTCTGTTCTTTCCCTCTGTTTATTTCTCTGTTTATTTCTGTTCTCTCCCTCTGTTTATTTCTCTGTTTATTTCTGTTCTTTCCCTCTGTTTATTTCTCTGTTTATTTCTGTTCTTTCCCTCTGTTTATTTCTCTGTTTATTTCTGTTCTTTCCCTCTGTTTATTTCTCTGTTTATTTCTGTTCTCTCCCTCTGTTTATTTCTCTGTTTATTTCTGTTCTTTCCCTCTGTTTATTTATCTGTTTATTTCTGTTCTCTCCCTCTGTTTATTTCTCTGTTTATTTCTGTTCTCTCCCTCTGTTTATTTCTCTGTTTATTTCTGTTCTCTCCCTCTGTTTATTTCTCTGTTTATTTCTGTTCTTTCCCTCTGTTTATTTCTCTGTTTATTTCTGTTCTCTCCCTCTGTTTATTTCTCTGTTTATTTCTGTTCTTTCCCTCTGTTTATTTCTGTTCTTTCCCTCTGTTTATTTCTCTGTTTATTTCTGTTCTCTCCCTCTGTTTATTTCTCTGTTTATTTCTGTTCTTTCCCTCTGTTTATTTCTCTGTTTATTTCTGTTCTTTCCCTCTGTTTATTTCTCTGTTTATTTCTGTTCTTTCCCTCTGTTTATTTCTCTGTTTATTTCTGTTCTCTCCCTCTGTTTATTTCTCTGTTTATTTCTGTTCTCTCCTCTGTTTATTTCTCTGTTTATTTCTGTTCTTTCCCTCTGTTTATTTCTCTGTTTATTTCTGTTCTTTCCCTCTGTTTATTTCTCTGGTTATTCTGTTCTTTCCTCTGTTTATTTCTCTGTTTATTTCTGTTCTTCCCTCTGTTTATTTCTCTGTTTATTTCTGTTCTTTCCCTCTGTTTATTTCTCTGTTTATTTCTGTTCATTCCCTCTGTTTATTTCTCTGTTTATTTCTGTTCTCTCCCTCTGTTTATTTCTCTGTTTATTTCTGTTCTTTCCCTCTGTTTATTTCTCTGTTTATTTCTGTTCTTTCCCTCTGTTTATTTCTCTGGTTATTTCTGCTCTTTCCTCTGTTTATTTCTCTGTTTATTTCTGTTCTTTCCCTCTGTTTATTTCTCTGGTTATTTCTGTTCTTTCCCTCTGTTTATTTCTCTGTTTATTTCTGTTCTTTCCCTCTGTTTATTTCTCTGGTTATTTCTGTTCTTTCCCTCTGTTTATTTCTCTGTTATTTCTCTGTTTATTTCTGTTCTTTCCCTCTGTTTATTTCTCTGTTTATTTCTGTTCTCTCCCTCTGTTTATTTCTCTGTTTATTTCTGTTCTTTCCCTCTGTTTATTTCTCTGTTTATTTCTGTTCTTTCCCTCTGTTTATTCTCTGTTTATTTCTATTCATTCCCTCTGTTTATTTCTCTGTTTATTTCTGTTCTCTCCCTCTGTTTATTTCTCTGTTTATTTCTGTTCTTTCCTCTGTTTATTTCTCTGTTTATTTCTGTTCTTTCCCTCTGTTTATTTCTCTGGTTATTTCTGTTCTTTCCCTCTGTTTATTTCTCTGTTTATTTCTGTTCTTTCACTCTGTTTATTTCTCTGTTTATTCTGTTCTGTCTCCTCTGTTTATTTCTCTGTTTATTTCTGTTCATTCCCTCTGTTTATTTCTCTGTTTATTTCTGTTCTCTCCCTCTGTTTATTTCTCTGTTTATTTCTGTTCTTTCCCTCTGTTTATTTCTCTGTTTATTTCTGTTCTTTCCCTCTGTTTATTTCTCTGGTTATTTCTGTTCTTTCCCTCTGTTTATTTCTCTGTTTATTTCTGTTCTTTCCCTCTGTTTATTTCTCTGGTTATTTCTGTTCTTTCCCTCTGTTTATTTCTCTGTTTATTTCTGTTCTTTCCCTCTGTTTATTTCTCTGGTTATTTCTGTTCTTTCCCTCTGTTTATTTCTCTGTTTATTCTCTGTTTATTCTGTTCTTCCTCTGTTTATTTCTCTGTTTATTTCTGTTCTCTCCTCTGTTTATTTCTCTGTTTATTTCTGTTCTTTCCCTCTGTTTATTTCTCTGTTTATTTCTGTTCTTTCCCTCTGTTTATTTCTCTGGTTATTTCTGTTCTTTCCCTCTGTTTATTTCTCTGTTTATTTCTGTTCATTCTCTCTGTTTATTTCTGTCATTACCTCTGTTTATTTCTCTGTTTATTTCTGTTCATTCCCTCTGTTTATTTCTCTGTTTATTTCTGTTCTTTCCCTCTGTTTATTTCTCTGTTTATTTCTGTTCTCTCCTCTGTTTATTTCTCTGTTTATTTCTGTTCATTCCCTCTGTTTATTTCTCTGTTTATTTCTGTTCATTCCCTCTGTTTATTTCTCTGTTTATTTCTGTTCTTTCCCTCTGTTTATTTCTCTGTTTATTTCTGTTCTTTCCCTCTGTATATTTCTCTGTTTATTTCTGTTCTTTCCTCTGTTTATTTCTCTGTTTATTTCTGTTCTCTCCCTCTGTTTATTTCTCTGTTTATTTCTGTTCTTTCCCTCTGTTTATTTCTCTGTTTATTTCTGTTCTCTCCCTCTGTTTATTTCTCTGTTTATTTCTGTTCTCTCCCTCTGTTTATTTCTCTGTTTATTTCTGTTCATTCCCTCTGTTTATTTCTCTGTTTATTTCTGTTCATTCCCTCTGTTTATTTCTCTGTTTATTTCTGTTCTCTCCCTCTGTTTATTTCTCTGTTTATTTCTGTTCTTTCCTCTGTTATTTCTGTTCTTTCCCTCTGTTTATTTCTCTGTTTATTTCTGTTCTTTCCCTCTGTTTATTTCTCTGTTTATTTCTGTTCTCTCCCTCTGTTTATTTCTCTGTTTATTTCTGTTCTTTCCCTCTGTTTATTTCTCTGTTATTTCTGTTCTTTCCCTCTGTTTATTTCTCTGTTTATTTCTGTTCTTTCCCTCTGTTTATTTCTCTGTTTATTTCTGTTCTCTCCCTCTGTTTATTCTCTGTTTATTTCTGTTCTTTCCCTCTGTTTATTTATCTGTTTATTTCTGTTCTCTCCCTCTGTTTATTTCTCTGTTTATTTCTGTTCTCTCCCTCTGTTTATTTCTCTGTTTATTTCTGTTCTCTCCCTCTGTTTATTTCTCTGTTTATTTCTGTTCTTTCCTCTGTTTATTTCTCTGTTTATTTCTGTTCTCTCCTCTGTTTATTTCTCTGTTTATTTCTGTTCTTTCCCTCTGTTTATTTCTGTTCTTTCCCTCTGTTTATTTCTCTGTTTATTTCTGTTCTCTCCCTCTGTTTATTTCTCTGTTTATTTCTGTTCTTTCCTCTGTTTATTTCTCTGTTTATTTCTGTTCTTTCCCTCTGTTTATTTCTCTGTTTATTTCTGTTCTTTCCCTCTGTTTATTTCTCTGTTTATTTCTGTTCTCTCCCTCTGTTTATTTCTCTGTTTATTTCTGTTCTTCCCTCTGTTTATTTCTCTGTTTATTTCTGTTCTCTCCCTCTGTTTATTTCTCTGTTTATTTCTGTTCTCTCCCTCTGTTTATTTCTCTGTTTATTTCTGTTCTCTCCCTCTGTTTATTTCTCTGTTTATTTCTGTTCTTTCCCTCTGTTTATTTCTCTGTTTATTTCTGTTCTCTCCCTCTGTTTATTTCTCTGTTTATTTCTGTTCTCTCCCTCTGTTTATTTCTCTGTTTATTTCTGTTCATTCCCTCTGTTTATTTCTCTGTTTATTTCTGTTCTTTCCCTCTGTTTATTTCTCTGTTTATTTCTGTTCTTCCCTCTGTTTATTTCTCTGTTTATTTCTGTTCTTTCCCTCTGTTTATTTCTCTGTTTATTTCTGTTCTTTCCCTCTGTTTATTTCTCTGTTTATTTCTGTTCTTTCCCTCTGTTTATTTCTCTGTTTATTTCTGTTCATTCCCTCTGTTTATTTCTCTGTTTATTTCTGTTCTTTCCTCTGTTTATTTCTCTGTTTATTTCTGTTCTCTCCCTCTGTTTATTTCTCTGTTTATTTCTGTTCTTTCCCTCTGTTTATTTCTCTGTTTATTTCTGTTCTCTCCCTCTGTTTATTTCTCTGTTTATTTCTGTTCTTTCCTCTGTTTACTTCTCTGTTTATTTCTGTTCTTTCCCTCTGTTTATTTCTCTGTTTATTTCTGTTCTTTCCCTCTGTTTATTTCTCTGTTTATTTCTGTTCTTTCCCTCTGTTTATTTCTCTGTTTATTTCTGTTCATTCCCTCTGTTTATTTCTCTGTTTATTTCTAGTTCATTCCCTCTGTTTATTTCTCTGTTTATTTCTGTTCTTTCCCTCTGTTTATTTCTCTGTTTATTTCTGTTCTCCCTCTGTTTATTTCTGTTCTTTCCCTCTGTTTATTTCTCTGTTTATTTCTCTTCTCTCCCTCTGTTTATTTCTCTGTTTATTTCTGTTCTTTCCCTCTGTTTATTTCTCTGTTTATTTCTATTCATTCCCTCTGTTTATTTCTCTGTTTATTTCTGTTCATTCCCTCTGTTTATTTCTCTGTTTATTTCTGTTCTTTCCCTCTGTTTATTTCTCTGTTTATTTCTGTTCTCTCCCTCTGTTTATTTCTCTGTTTATTTCTGTTCATTCCCTCTGTTTATTTCTCTGTTTATTTCTGTTCTTTCCCTCTGTTTATTTCTCTGTTTATTTCTGTTCTCTCCTCTGTTTATTTCTCTGTTTATTTCTGTTCTCTCCTCTGTTTATTTCTCTGTTTATTTCTGTTCTTTCCCTCTGTTTATTTCTCTGTTTATTTCTGTTCTCTCCTCTGTTTATTTCTCTGTTTATTTCTGTTCATTCCCTCTGTTTATTTCTCTGTTTATTTCTGTTCTTTCCCTCTGTTTATTTCTCTGTTTATTTCTGTTCTCTCCCTCTGTTTATTTCTCTGTTTATTTCTGTTCTTTCCCTCTGTTTATTTCTCTGTTTATTTCTGTTCTTTCCCTCTGTTTATTTCTCTGTTATTTCTGTTCTTTCCTCTGTTTATTTCTCTGTTTATTTCTGTTCTCTCCCTCTGTTTATTTCTCTGTTATTTCTGTTCTTTCCTCTGTTTATTTCTCTGTTTATTTCTGTTCTCTCCCTCTGTTTATTTCTCTGTTTATTTCTGTTCTTTCCTCTGTTTATTTCTCTGTTTATTTCTGTTCTCTCCTCTGTTTATTTCTCTGTTTATTTCTGTTCTTTCCTCTGTTTATTTCTCTGTTTATTTCTGTTCTCTCCCTCTGTTTATTTCTCTATTTATTTCTGTTCTTTCCCTCTGTTTATTTCTCTGTTTATTTCTGTTCTTCCCTCTGTTTATTTCTCTGTTTATTTCTGTTCTTTCCCTCTGTTTATTTCTCTGTTTATTTCTGTTCTCCCTCTGTTTATTTCTCTGTTTATTTCTGTTCTTTCCCTCTGTTTATTTCTCTGTTTATTTCTGTTCTCTTCCCTCTGTTTATTTCTCTGTTTATTTCTGTTCTTTCCCTCTGTTTATTTCTCTGTTTATTTCTGTTCATTCCCTCTGTTTATTTCTCTGTTTATTTCTGTTCTTTCCTCTGTTTATTTCTCTGTTTATTTCTGTTCTTTCCATCTGTTTATTTCTCTGTTTATTTCTGTTCTTTCCCTCTGTTTATTTCTCTGTTTATTTCTGTTCTCTCCCTCTGTTTATTTCTCTGTTTATTTCTGTTCTCTCCCTCTGTTTATTTCTCTGTTTATTTCTGTTCTTTCCCTCTGTTTATTTCTCTGTTTATTTCTGTTCTCTCCCTCTGTTTATTTCTCTGTTTATTTCTGTTCTTTCCCTCTGTTATTTCTCTGTTTATTTCTGTTCTTTCCCTCTGTTTATTTCTCTGTTTATTTCTGTTCTCTCCCTCTGTTTATTTCTCTGTTTATTTCTGTTCTTTCCCTCTGTTTATTTCTCTGTTTATTTCTGTTCATTCCCTCTGTTTATTTCTCTGTTTATTTCTGTTCATTCCCTCTGTTTATTTCTCTGTTTATTTCTGTTCTTTCCCTCTGTTTATTTCTCTGTTTATTTCTGTTCTCTCCCTCTGTTTATTTCTCTGTTTATTTCTGTTCATTCCCTCTGTTTATTTCTCTGTTTATTTCTGTTCTTTCCCTCTGTTTATTTCTCTGTTTATTTCTGTTCTCTCCCTCTGTTTATTTCTCTGTTTATTTCTATTCTTTCCCTCTGTTTATTTCTCTGTTTATTTCTGTTCATTCCTCTGTTTATTTCTCTGTTTATTTCTGTTCTTTCCTCTGTTTATTTCTCTGTTTATTTCTGTTCTCTCCCTCTGTTTATTTCTCTGTTTATTTCTGTTCATTCCCTCTGTTTATTTCTCTGTTTATTTCTGTTCTTTCCCTCTGTTTATTTCTCTGTTTATTTCTGTTCTCTCCCTCTGTTTATTTCTCTGTTTATTTCTGTTCTCTCCCTCTGTTTATTTCTCTGTTTATTTCTGTTCTTTCCCTCTGTTTATTTCTCTGTTTATTTCTGTTCTCTCCCTCTGTTTATTTCTCTGTTTATTTCTGTTCATTCCTCTGTTTATTTCTCTGTTTATTTCTGTTCTTTCCCTCTGTTTATTTCTCTGTTTATTTCTGTTCTCTCCTCTGTTTATTTCTCTGTTTATTTCTGTTCTTTCCCTCTGTTTATTTCTCTGTTTATTTCTGTTCTCTCCCTCTGTTTATTTCTCTGTTTATTTCTGTTCTTTCCCTCTGTTTATTTCTCTGTTTATTTCTGTTCTCTCCCTCTGTTTATTTCTCTGTTTATTTCTGTTCTTTCCCTCTGTTTATTTCTCTGTTTATTTCTGTTCTCTCCCTCTGTTTATTTCTCTGTTTATTTCTGTTCATTCCCTCTGTTTATTTCTCTGTTTATTTCTGTTCTTTCCCTCTGTTTATTTCTCTGTTTATTTCTGTTCTCTCCCTCTGTTTATTTCTCTGTTTATTTCTGTTCTCTCCCCTGTTTATTTCTCTGTTTATTTCTGTTCATTCCCTCTGTTTATTTCTCTGTTTATTTCTGTTCTTTCCCTCTGTTTATTCTCTGTTTATTTCTGTTCTTTCCCTCTGTTTATTTCTCTGTTTATTTCTGTTCTTTCCCTCTGTTTATTTCTCTGTTTATTTCTGTTCTTTCCCTCTGTTTATTTCTCTGTTTATTTCTGTTCTTTCCCGCTGTTTATTTCTCTGTTTATTTCTGTTCTTTCCCTCTGTTTATTTCTCTGTTTATTTCTGTTCTTTCCCGCTGTTTATTTCTCTGTTTATTTCTGTTCTTTCCTCTGTTTATATCTGTTCTTTCCTCTGTTTATTTCTCTGTTTATTTCTGTTCTTTCCCTCTGTTTATTTCTCTGTTTATTTCTGTTCTTTCCCTCTGTTTATTTCTCTGTTTATTTCTGTTCTTTCCCTCTGTTTATTTCTCTGTTTATTTCTGTTCTTTCCCTCTGTTTATTTCTCTGTTTATTTCTGTTCTTTCCCGCTGTTTATTTCTCTGTTTATTTCTGTTCTTTCCCGCTGTTTATTTCTCTGTTTATTTCTGTTCTTTCCCTCTGTTTATTTCTCTGTTTATTTCTGTTCATTCCCTCTGTTTATTTCTCTGTTTATTTCTGTTCTTTCCCGCTGTTTATTTCTCTGTTTATTTCTGTTCTTTCCCTCTGTTTATTTCTGTTCTTTCCTCTGTTTATTTCTCTGTTTATTTCTGTTCTTTCCCTCTGTTTATTTCTCTGTTTATTTCTGTTCTTTCCTCTGTTTATTTCTCTGTTTATTTCTGTTCTTTCCCGCTGTTTATTTCTCTGTTTATTTCTGTTCTTTCCCTCTGTTTATTTCTCTGTTTATTTCTGTTCTTTCCCGCTGTTTATTTCTCTGTTTATTTCTGTTCTTTCCCGCTGTTTATTTCTCTGTTTATTTCTGTTCTTTCCCTCTGTTTATTTCTCTGTTTATTTCTGTTCTTTCCCTCTGTTTATTTCTCTGTTTATTTCTGTTCTTTCCTCTGTTTATTTCTCTGTTTATTTCTGTTCATTCCCTCTGTTTATTTCTCTGTTTATTTCTGTTCATTCCCTCTGTTTATTTCTCTGTTTATTTCTGTTCTTTCCTCTGTTTATTTCTCTGTTTATTTCTGTTCATTCCCTCTGTTTATTTCTCTGTTTATTTCTGTTCTTTCCTCTGTTTATTTCTCTGTTTATTTCTGTTCTTTCCCTCTGTTTATTTCTCAGTTTATTTCTGTTCTTTCCCTCTGTTTATTTCTCTGTTTATTTCTGTTCTTTCCCTCTGTTTATTTCTCTGTTTATTTCTGTTCATTCCCTCTGTTTATTTCTCTGTTTATTTCTGTTCATTCCTCTGTTTATTTCTCTGTTTATTTCTGTTCTTTCCTCTGTTTATTTCTCTGTTTATTTCTGTTCGTTCCCTCTGTTTATTTCTCTGTTTATTTCTGTTCTCTCCCCCTGTTTATTTCTCTGTTTATTTCTGTTCTTTCCCTCTGTTTATTTCTCTGTTTATTTCTGTTCTTTCCCTCTGTTTATTTCTCTGTTTATTTCTGTTCATTCCCTCTGTTTATTTCTCTGTTTATTTCTGTTCTTTCCCGCTGTTTATTTCTCTGTTTATTTCTGTTCTTTCCCGCTGTTTATTCTCTGTTTATTTCTGTTCTTTCCCTCTGTTTATTTCTCTGTTTATTTCTGTTCTTTCCCTCTGTTATTTCTCTGTTTATTTCTGTTCTTTCCCTCTGTTTATTTCTCTGTTTATTTCTGTTCATTCCCTCTGTTTATTTCTCTGTTTATTTCTGTTCATTCCCTCTGTTATTTCTCTGTTTATTTCTGTTCTTTCCCTCTGTTTATTTCTCTGTTTATTTCTGTTCATTCCCTCTGTTTATTTCTCTGTTTATTTCTGTTCTTTCCCTCTGTTTATTTCTCTGTTTATTTCTGTTCTTTCCCTCTGTTTATTTCTCAGTTTATTCTGTTCATTCCCTCTGTTTATTTCTCTGTTTATTTCTGTTCTTCCCTCTGTTTATTTCTCTGTTTATTTCTGTTCATTCCTCTGTTTATTTCTCTGTTTATTTCTGTTCATTCCCTCTGTTTATTTCTCTGTTTATTTCTGTTCTTTCCCTCTGTTTATTTCTCTGTTTATTTCTGTTCGTTCCCTCTGTTTATTTCTCTGTTTATTTCTGTTCTCTCCCCTGTTTATTTCTCTGTTTATTTCTGTTCTTTCCCTCTGTTTATTTCTCTGTTTATTTCTGTTCTTTCCCGCTGTTTATTTCTCTGTTTATTTCTGTTCATTCCCTCTGTTTATTTCTCTGTTTATTTCTGTTCTTTCCCTCTGTTTATTTCTCTGTTTATTTCTGTTCTTTCCTCTGTTTATTTCTCTGTTTATTTCTGTTCATTCCCTCTGTTTATTTCTCTGTTTATTTCTGTTCTTTCCTCTGTTTATTTCTCTGTTTATTTCTGTTCTTTCCCGCTGTTTATTTCTCTGTTTATTTCTGTTCTTTCCCTCTGTTTATTTCTCTGTTTATTTCTGTTCTTTCCCGCTGTTTATTTCTCTGTTTATTTCTGTTCTCTCCCTCTGTTTATTTCTCTGTTTATTTCTGTTCTTTCCCTCTGTTTATTTCTCTGTTTATTTCTGTTCATTCCCTCTGTTTATTTCTCTGTTTATTTCTGTTCTTTCCCTCTGTTTATTTCTCTGTTTATTTCTGTTCTTTCCCGCTGTTTATTTCTCTGTTTATTTCTGTTCTCTCCCTCTGTTTATTTCTCTGTTTATTTCTGTTCTTTCCCTCTGTTTATTTCTCTGTTTATTTCTGTTCTTTCCCGCTGTTTATTTCTCTGTTTATTTCTCTGTTTATTTCTGTTCTTTCCCGCTGTTTATTTCTCTGTTTATTTCTGTTCTTTCCCGCTGTTTATTTCTCTGTTTATTTCTGTTCTTCTCCCTCTGTTTATTTCTCTGTTTATTTCTGTTCATTCCTCTGTTTATTTCTCTGTTTATTTCTGTTCTTTCCTCTGTTTATTTCTCTGTTTATTTCTGTTCTTTCCCTCTGTTTATTTCTCTGTTTATTTCTGTTCATTCCCTCTGTTTATTTCTCTGTTTATTTCTGTTCTTTCCCTCTGTTTATTTCTCTGTTTATTTCTGTTCTTTCCCGCTGTTTATTTCTCTGTTTATTTCTGTTCTCTCCCTCTGTTTATTTCTCTGTTTATTTCTGTTCTTTCCCGCTGTTTATTTCTCTGTTTATTTCTGTTCTTTCCCGCTGTTTATTTCTCTGTTTATTTCTGTTCTTCCCTCTGTTTATTTCTCTGTTTATTTCTGTTCTTTCCCGCTGTTTATTTCTCTGTTTATTTCTGTTCTTCCCTCTGTTTATTTCTCTGTTTATTTCTGTTCTCTCCCTCTGTTTATTTCTCTGTTTATTTCTGTTCTTTCCCTCTGTTTATTTCTCTGTTTATTTCTGTTCTTTCCCTCTGTTTATTTCTCTGTTTATTTCTGTTCTTCCTCTGTTTATTTCTCTGTTTATTTCTGTTCTTTCCCTCTGTTTATTTCTCTGTTTATTTCTGTTCTTTCCCGCTGTTTATTTCTCTGTTTATTTCTGTTCTTTCCCTCTGTTTATTTCTCTGTTTATTTCTGTTCTTTCCCGCTGTTTATTTCTCTGTTTATTTCTGTTCTTTCCCTCTGTTTATTTCTCTGTTTATTTCTGTTCTTTCCCGCTGTTTATTTCTCTGTTTATTTCTGTTCTTTCCCGCTGTTTATTTCTCTGTTTATTTCTGTTCTCTCCCTCTGTTTATTTCTCTGTTTATTTCTGTTCTTTCCCTCTGTTTATTTCTCTGTTTATTTCTGTTCTTTCCCGCTGTTTATTTCTCTGTTTATTTCTGTTCTCTCCCTCTGTTTATTTCTCTGTTTATTTCTGTTCTTTCCCGCTGTTTATTTCTCTGTTTATTTCTGTTCTTTCCGCTGTTTATTTCTCTGTTTATTTCTGTTCTCTCCCTCTGTTTATTTCTCTGTTTATTTCTGTTCTTTCCCGCTGTTTATTTCTCTGTTATTTCTGTTCTCTCCCTCTGTTTATTTCTCTGTTATTTCTGTTCTCTCCCTCTGTTTATTTCTCTGTTTATTTCTGTTCTTTCCCTCTGTTTATTTCTCTGTTTATTTCTGTTCTTTCCCTCTGTTTATTTCTCTGTTATTTCTGTTCTTTCCCTCTGTTTATTTCTCTGTTTATTTCTGTTCTTTCCCCTGTTTATTTCTCTGTTTATTTCTGTTCTTTCCCTCTGTTTATTTCTCTGTTTATTTCTGTTCTTTCCCTCTGTTTATTTCTCTGTTTATTTCTGTTCTTTCCCTCTGTTTATTTCTCTGTTTATTTCTGTTCTTTCCCTCTGTTTATTTCTCTGTTTATTTCTGTTCTTTCCCTCTGTTTATTTCTCTGTTTATTTCTGTTCTTTCCCGCTGTTTATTTCTCTGTTTATTTCTGTTCTTCCCTCTGTTTATTTCTCTGTTTATTTCTGTTCTTTCCCTCTGTTTATTTCTCTGTTTATTTCTGTTCTTTCCCGCTGTTTATTTCTCTGTTTATTTCTGTTCTTTCCCGCTGTTTATTTCTCTGTTTATTTCTGTTCTCTCCCTCTGTTTATTTCTCTGTTTATTTCTGTTCTTTCCTCTGTTTATTTCTCTGTTTATTTCTGTTCATTCCCTCTGTTTATTTCTCTGTTTATTTCTGTTCTTTCCCTCTGTTTATTTCTCTGTTTATTTCTGTTCTTTCCCTCTGTTTATTTCTCTGTTTATTTCTGTTCTTTCCCTCTGTTTATTTCTCTGTTTATTTCTGTTCTCTCCCCTGTTTATTTCTCTGTTTATTTCTGTTCTTTCCCTCTGTTTATTTCTCTGTTTATTTCTGTTCTTTCCTCTGTTTATTTCTCTGTTTATTTCTGTTCATTCCCTCTGTTTATTTCTCTGTTTATTTCTGTTCTTTCCCTCTGTTTATTTCTCTGTTTATTTCTGTTCTTCCTCTGTTTATTTCTCTGTTTATTTCTGTTCATTCCCTCTGTTTATTTCTCTGTTTATTTCTGTTCTTTCCCTCTGTTTATTTCTCTGTTTATTTCTGTTCTTTCCCGCTGTTTATTTCTCTGTTTATTTCTGTTCTTTCCCTCTGTTTATTTCTCTGTTTATTTCTGTTCTTTCCCGCTGTTTATTTCTCTGTTTATTTCTGTTCTCTCCCTCTGTTTATTTCTCTGTTTATTTCTGTTCTTTCCCTCTGTTTATTTCTCTGTTTATTTCTGTTCATTCCCTCTGTTTATTTCTCTGTTTATTTCTGTTCTTTCCCTCTGTTTATTTCTCTGTTTATTTCTGTTCTTTCCGCTGTTTATTTCTCTGTTTATTTCTGTTCTTCCCTCTGTTTATTTCTCTGTTTATTTCTGTTCTTTCCCTCTGTTTATTTCTCTGTTTATTTCTGTTCTTTCCCGCTGTTTATTTCTCTGTTTATTTCTGTTCTCTCCCTCTGTTTATTTCTCTGTTTATTTCTGTTCTTTCCCGCTGTTTATTTCTCTGTTTATTTCTGTTCTTTCCCGCTGTTTATTTCTCTGTTTATTTCTGTTCTCTCCCTCTGTTTATTTCTCTGTTTATTTCTGTTCTTCCCTCTGTTTATTTCTCTGTTTATTTCTGTTCTTTCCCTCTGTTTATTTCTCTGTTTATTTCTGTTCTTTCCCTCTGTTTATTTCTCTGTTTATTTCTGTTCTTTCCTCTGTTTATTTCTCTGTTTATTTCTGTTCTTTCCTCTGTTTATTTCTCTGTTTATTTCTGTTCTTTCCCGCTGTTTATTTCTCTGTTTATTTCTGTTCTCTCCCTCTGTTTATTTCTCTGTTTATTTCTGTTCTTTCCCTCTGTTTATTTCTCTGTTTATTTCTGTTCTTTCCCGCTGTTTATTTCTCTGTTTATTTCTGTTCTTTCCCTCTGTTTATTTCTCTGTTTATTTCTGTTCTTTCCCGCTGTTTATTTCTCTGTTTATTTCTGTTCTTTCCCGCTGTTTATTTCTCTGTTTATTTCTGTTCTCTCCCTCTGTTTATTTCTCTGTTTATTTCTGTTCTTCCCTCTGTTTATTTCTCTGTTTATTTCTGTTCTTTCCCTCTGTTTATTTCTCTGTTTATTTCTGTTCTTTCCTCTGTTTATTTCTCTGTTTATTTCTGTTCATTCCCTCTGTTTATTTCTCTGTTTATTTCTGTTCTTTCCCTCTGTTTATTTCTCTGTTTATTTCTGTTCTTTCCCTCTGTTTATTTCTCTGTTTATTTCTGTTCTTCCCTCTGTTTATTTCTCTGTTATTTCTGTTCTTTCCCGCTGTTTATTTCTCTGTTTATTTCTGTTCTTTCCCGCTGTTTATTTCTCTGTTTATTTCTGTTCTTTCCCTCTGTTTATTTCTCTGTTTATTTCTGTTCTTTCCCGCTGTTTATTTCTCTGTTTATTTCTGTTCTCTCCTCTGTTTATTTCTCTGTTTATTTCTGTTCTTTCCCTCTGTTTATTTCTCTGTTTATTTCTGTTCTTTCCGCTGTTTATTTCTCTGTTTATTTCTGTTCTCTCCCTCTGTTATTCTCTGTTTATTTCTGTTCTTTCCCGCTGTTTATTTCTCTGTTTATTTCTGTTCTTTCCCGCTGTTTATTCTCTGTTTATTTCTGTTCTCTCCCTCTGTTTATTTCTCTGTTTATTTCTGTTCTCTCCCTCTGTTTATTTCTCTGTTTATTTCTGTTCTTTCCCTCTGTTTATTTCTCTGTTTATTTCTGTTCTTTCCCTCTGTTTATTTCTCTGTTTATTTCTGTTCATTCCCTCTGTTTATTTCTCTGTTTATTTCTGTTCTTTCCCTCTGTTTATTTCTCTGTTTATTTCTGTTCTTTCCCGCTGTTTATTTCTCTGTTTATTTA